>NC_088779.1:23608868-23804067 GCF_954871325.1 Gordionus sp. m RMFG-2023 | reverse complement strand
CGAATTGGATACCTAGTCTATCTGATATTATGCCTTCCAGGGGATATTTTTTCCTGGGATTCTTTTTCTGGGGAATTATTTTCCAGGAGATTTTTTTCCGGGAAATTATTTTCGGGGATTTTTTTTCCGCTTACCGCTAAAATTATCATATTTATATATTTTATATACTTCACCGCGAATTCGCGCTAACTGTCAATGTAGGGAATTCATTATAAGTTTAAACCTGTCAATTTGAGTAAAATAAAGTATAAGCATTATTAAAAAAATTAAAGATTTTGTTATTATATAAAATCGGTATATTTTTTACTTGTGTTGAACTGAATTTAGAATTGAATTTGCTTAGGAATGGGAGAATAGACTTTTGATCAGAATGGAAATTTAAATTTTGTCGATGAAAATTGTCTCCATTTTTTTTATTCATTATTCCCCCTCCCCCCAACAAATAAATATTTTTAAACTATTTACTCTTTAAATAAGCTTAACCCTGCTTTCACAGTTGGCACGAATTCTTGGCGAAGTATACAAAAATGAATGTAAAATTATATTTATAACATATTTTGTATACTTCGCCGCGAATTCTCGTCAACTGTGAATCCAGTTTAACACGTACAATTTTATTGTAATGGAAAATCATGATAAAATGTTGTTAATTATCCAAGTTGATCCAAGCCACTCAAATTATTAAATGAGTTTAATCGGAAACAATTTACTTCGACTTGAGTGTACTAATGATTCCCTCTTTTTTTTTGAGTGAAGTCTCGGATAAAGTTAACAACACTAAGTCATTATCATTTTAATATTTTTATAATTGGGAATGATAAAAAAAATAATAAGACGTGGGTGCTCACTTAAACTCAGAGATGATGATAACATATCGATTCCCTAATGAGTTAGGGACGCTGACTACTATTAGTGAACACATGAGAGTCGCCTTTTCAACCTTAGAATTTCAAGGCATTTTGCTCGAAGTTACTTCTTACTCAGGCGATTTTATATCATTGCAACTACAAAATAACGGTTATAAAAATTTTATGTCAAAATATTTTTGATTTTATTTCATAAGAAAAACGTGAATTGTATTTATCATCCCTTTTGGAATCTTATATTCTAAATCCGCAAAACAAAATTTCATATATTATAAAATAATTAATGAATAAACTTGGGTGGGATCTACACGAAGGCCCTGTCCACCGGAATAGATCTATTTTAGCTGTCTTATATAGTTTCTTCTAAACAGATTAAAAGGAAAGAAGATATTTGGATTTAGTAGACACTTAAAATAAAATAAAATTTCAAAATCTGAAATCTAAACAGAATTAAAGTATAAAAAAAAATAAGACGAGTCAAGACACGGATTAAACATTAAAGTATTTTAAAATGTTTCATAATATCGAAGGTGGCCTCAAAATCAGGTTTAACTTTGGATACGAGCCCCAAGAGATCAATGATGATCGTCAAGTTTACGCTAATGGCCAATTCCACGAGGTACATGTCTGGAGGCGGGATGGAGGTTCCACCATAGAACTTCAAGTAGATGATTACGAACCTAAGAGGACCAAATACCAAACCGGACTCAGTCAGGACACCAAATTCAACGATCTCAAGGCTATTTACATCGGGAGAAATGGTACATAGTTCACTATATCGTAATTAATAAGGCAATTCCTATTTTATTTGGTTAGAAATGTAAGGTATAGTTTAGGGCTTTAAACTTGTTCGATTTAAGTTATGGCATGATCCGTTTATAAAGGGAACTCCTGTTATATTAAGTATAGATTTAAACGGGAATATATTTTACCTTCTTAATAAGTTACATTATATATATATATACAATAAATAAGTGAATTCATCTGCTCAAAAAAAAGGTCCATACCTTAAGTAGTATAATCCCGAACACTCCCTTTTCGACTAAACAAATCTTAGGAAATAATAATAATATATTCAAGATCTATCTGGCTCTCACGGAGAATGTGGGAATTACCTTCTGATGGGTTTCGTAATTTATTAAAACAAACTAAATGGTTTCCTATTTTTTTTGAGAACATTTTTGAATTAATTTACAATTTGTTTCTACATTAAACCTTCTTCTAGAAAGAAAGAAAATGAAGGTCAATAGTTTGGATCGTGTTTTAAATTACAAAGTTTGAACTGCCATTTTCACGAATATAACTGATGCATATGACATCATTTTGTTTGAAATATGAAATATAATATTTAATAATTAAAAAAAATTCAAAATCTATATCTTAAACCTTACTTTTACTATTTTTCGACAATGCCCATTAATTGAGGTCTAACTATGAATTTTGCCAACATTTTATCCTAATTTTCAAATTTTCATGTTTACCTTAATATCGTCCATTTTTAAAATTATACATCTTTTTGTCTAATCAATCTTGTTTTATTGACTTTATTATTTTTTTTAAATAAATTTATTTGTTTGGATAGGAAAAAATATTTTTCCAACATCCCATATATATATTTTGCGATAATGTATATTATCAATATTTTCAAATCACTTTCTAAATAAAATCATTTTATTTCACGTTAGAAACGACACCACCAGGAAAGGGATTTACTGGTTGCATCTCCCGCGTGGAATTCGAAGACCATTTTCCTCTCAAAGAAGTTTTTTCCTCTTCCAACTCTCGCGAAAGTTCTAACTCGTTTCGTTCTGCGTCCGTCTTGGTTACCGGTTCGCGTAATCAGCTAGTCGAAGATATGTGCAATGTAGTTCCCGAAACTCCTTTTAACGCCGAGTCGCAAACCGAAGATTTTATTTTTGTTAAAGGCCAAGTACTACTCGAGAGGTTTGCCCGTGCTATTCCTAAATACGTGGGAGTTAAGATGGCGACTATAATTGGTTAGTTTACACAAAAATCTTTATTCTCATTTGACAATGTTTCTAAGGTATATTAAAAGTTGTTTTATGATAAAATTTGATGATTATAGAAATGGTGTACCACTGCCCCCCCCCCCTTTTAAGGCAAAAAAGTATGTGGAACTTGAATCTTCAAAATGCTTTTACCACCACGGGGGTTCTGGGGGGGGGAACGTGTTACGCCTTCGTATCATCTCGCGGAATTTCTTCGGGTCTTAAAATTTGTTTTGACAAAAAGTTTTTAGTGTATGATACTCATTTTTTTATAGAAATTTTTCAGCCCAAATTTTATAAACACTTTTTTAAAATCAATTTATATTTTTTATATAAGCTCTCGCAATCCTAATAGTAATAGTTTCAATGTTCGTGGTATATTTCGTAGCCAAATTTTACACTAGGCACAAGGGAGATTATTTAACGCAAGAAGACGCCGGTAATTGCTTTCTACCTCCTAATCCTGTTTTTTTATATTTCAATGATATAGATACGGCTGCTTTAGGTTTCTATGTCCACTTTTGGTCAACAGTGAGTTAATGGCCAAATTATTATATTTAGGGGTCACCTACTCCCTTTTACATTCAAATAACCTCAAAATAATTCAGCTTAGTGATAAAATTAACCTATCTCAATTTCTTTTATCTATTATAGAATCCTATTTGTTTAACCTATCATAAAAAAAATACGAAAATAATGATGACTAGGAAAAAGGTAGCTTGGAGTTTCGTCAGTTATAGTACATAAGATAAAGAAAACTAAATTATGGCCTTTAGCTTTACCAACATTTTTACATAAATTAAGGAATTCTTGAAATAATATCAAATTTGCTCAGAAAATAGGGCTGATAAGTTAAACAATAGTTTTGTTTTGATTTTATATTGTTTTTGAATGTGATTTTCTGGTTATAAGATATTCAAAAAATAACTATTTAGTTTTTGCTTTTAAAATTCAAATCTATGCTAATTTCTAACTCCATTTATCTAAATTTATCTCCTTTTCAATTCTAACATTGGTCATAGGCTATTTTTTGAGCCAGAATGCTCAAACTAAAATCGAATCAAGTACAATGCACGACTATATTCAAATAAAATAATTATATATATACATATATTTTTGACTAAAAAGGAATGTTTTTTAAAAAGTATAATACCAGATATATTGAAAGAGATGATATTCAGATTTTATTACGTTGTATAAGGTGTTACAAACAATACCATATTTACTGAAATGTTTAAATTTATGGTTTAACAATACTTTTTTATAGTCATTTATAGATTTACCCATAAACATAGTACCTCTCAATTGTATTTTACTAAAATCAGCTATAAAGTTCTAAATACACTTTTTTTAAATCGATTTTTTCGCAGTTTTTCAATGGAGTTATAATATAATCATATAATTCTAACAAAATGAATCTCCTGATAAGATTTATTTCAATGGACATAGCACGGTCAGCCGTATATATCAGAGACCTGCGAGGTACTCGGGTTTTAAAAAAAAATCCATTCCTCGGTACAGCCCGTTTGAGTCCAACCCAGATTTTCAATTACTTGATTATTTTTACGAATCCTCTTATTATTTTATGAAAATATAAATTTATTAAACAAAAAATTCCATCGTATATTAGGTCTCGCTTATAGTAAACGCTCATCGGCATCGCTGGGTTTTTCCAAAAAGCGAGCAAATTTAGATTCATAAATTTTACCGATTATTTGCTTGCTTCGAAAAATATCCACTGATCCCCCCAACGAGTCCATTTTTAAATATAAATCTAAAAATGTATGATTGATGTGACTTACAGGGAAGGGGAAAATTAATTATTTTTCAATATGTAATAATATTTTTTTGTTTTAAGCTGGTTTTATAAAAATATATTTTAAATTGCGAAATATTTAAAAAAACAAATAAATTTATAATTCAGTAAATTTATTATCTGAATATATATATAGGTGCTAAAGATTCCATCGATGCCGACACTGCCATAATGAAAAGTCCTATTGGACAAATTGATACTCTTCAAAAAGAATGGTTTTTTTAGATCTCGCAAAACTACAATCATCAAATCGGAAATTATTATCTTTTTTCCCCAAAATTATTTTTAAATTGTTAAATATTTTTTTTTAATTTTACATGATTTTACGCTTATTTGTATAACCATTTTTATATGAATTATTTTTTACACTAGATTTATTACGATTTTTTTTGATAAGACATATTTTTCATATTTAATATTTATTTAAAATAAAAGTCTCATAGTTAATTCTTTGTGTATCCTGTTGTTCACTAAGGACTAATCATCATGCTTCCAATAAAGCGTTCGCGTTTTGGGAAGTCCTTTTTTTAAAAAAATATGCGTATATCTTTTTTAAATTAGAGAAAGTAATATTTTTTTTGAAAAATGCAAAATCAAAATTTTTCACCATGTAAAATATATTATATTTGAAAAAAAAAACGCAAAGCAAAATTAGCACCAATTCAAAAGTAACTTCTTTTAAATATGTATATAATAAGGAGAAAGTTTTCTTCTAAGTTTCTATGCTAGATATTATTGTTTTAGGATCTGATAAGTCACCCTACTCATAGCTCATTTTTTGATTGCAGATTTATTTTCCAGCGTAGTAAACATAAATTTCAGCATATTTAACGCTGCGGAAATATCTATATTTTTATTATTATTATTAACCACTGATTAAAATTAAATCGGAACTTGATCAAAACCTCAAAAATGCTCTTATTTATATGTCTAAATGATCTAAAAATTTATAGGGGGTGGGGGGGGGGGTAGAATGGACGGCTTCTATCTACTGCTTATAAAAAAAATACATTTTTACCCCCCCCCCCCACCCCCCCCCAAATAAAAAAAACTAAAATAAATTTATATAATCCTTGGTTATACTTTCGCTTTTTGAATTCAATACAACTTTTGCATAATGGATATTCTTTTTAAAACATGGAAATATAAAATATCTTTTTTTAAAAAAATTAATTAATAAGTACAATTATGGTAGATTGTAAAAATAATTACGAAATTTGAGTCATTTTGTAAATCGAAGGGCTCCATGGCCATTGAAGTTTGAATGCTGGATAATTGCAGAAAGAACATATTGATCCTTATATATATGTTCAAATCTTTAAACAAATAAAATATATGTAATTAATTGAGAGTAATAGGTTTAATACCTTTTATTAATCCCATATAATATAGCGTCTATCAATGGTTGACCTTTGAGGCCACTAGTATTTTTAATTTTAAAATAACTATCGTTATTGTTGGGGTCAAATATCCCAAATGCATTATTTCTTCAAATTTAATGATTTAACTTAGTTATATCATATAAAATCAAATAATTAATATTAAAAGTCGTTTTAAATTGGAATCTGAAGATTTTGACAATATAATACTTTTTGCCACATTTTACACTTGGTAAGCATTGGATTAGTTCCTTCTATATAGGATGTTAATGTAAAACATTTATCATATTTGGCCATAGTAATGATAATTCATCTGGTTTTGGATTTTCAGAATCAGATGATGAGGATTAAATAATAATATCCATGCTTATGCTAACCTATTAAATTAAAATATAAACAATAATATTCAAATTAATAAACTATGTGTTAAAAAAATTGAATTGTGAAAAAGAAATACACAGCCGTAAAAAATATAAATAATACATTTTTTAAAAAAATTCGGAAATATTAAATTCAAATAAATAAAAATATTTTTAAAATTGAACGAACGTTAAATTCGAACGCGTTCGTCATAAAAAAGGAACGCATTCATGTTCAAAGTCCGTAAAAAATAAAAGGAACGCCGTTCATCGTTTTTTTCTAAAAAACGAACTTCGTTCACGAATGCGTTCATTTTGAACTCGTTCGTTTACAACACAAAATTATTTTGATTCATGATATTGATATATATAATTGTTAAAGTGTAATTTATAAATGATTTTGTAATAAATAAATATTTGAAAAAACATAGATTAATTCGGTTATCTCATAATTTCTTTTGAAAAAAACAAGGCTTGCACTAAAATCAATCAATAAATTTCTTCTGCGTAACAAAAATTCATATTTTTAAATTTTATATAAAATTAATATTATTTTTTTTAAAAAAATATAAAAAATATTTCTAACTTACTCACTAGAATCTACGGCATACCCATTGGGGTAAAGATTTTCTTAATGAAAAAATTGACAATCTTATAAAATTATTTAATATACTTTTTATATATGAGTATAAAAGAAGTTATAATTGGATTGCTGACTAAAAATCTGCTAATTCTTCTTATTCTACCAGCAAATAGAGGATCAGATAAGCCTCGAGACGCGAGTTATCTATTAATGCTTTATTCAAAGTTTGACTATGTTTAAATGAAAAGATCCAAGGCTTAGGTGATGATTTTTCTTCAGGCTAAAAATAGAGGAATAATCCAACTATAATGGGAAACTCACATATTGTCGATTTTTTAAATATATAGTATAATCTATAATTCTTTGCCCTAGCTTCTCTAAATTAGTTACGAAGTTTGTCATTTTATGTTATTAAAATCGAGTAACCAAATTTCATAACTAAAATTAGTTACGAATTTTCGAGCAAAATTAAATTTTGAAATCATGTTTTTCGTACATTTAAAATAAGCACATTTATTTTGAGTTGGCCTTCGTATCTTTTATACATATCTTGAAAGATCGAGTAGAAAACAAAAAATATATATGTCTTAATAAATAAATTTCATTTGTCCTCTTTCTCTTTTATGACTTCTTGGTCTTCTAATAATAAGTAGGTTAAGACTACCCGGAAAATACTAAGATGTTTCCATTAAAAAAAACAATCAATATATCAAAAATACGAATTTTCTTTTTAAAACGTTTGGACAAACGAACTAATTAGTTTCACTACATTTGTAATTCGTTTGGTAGGTAAGCTGGGACTAACAAAACAATTTATTTTGATACAATTTTCCTAAACTTGACTATAAATTTTTTTAAAAAAAAAGTAGAAATATAATTTACAGCCTTCACATTTCGAGTTCCCCATTTCATCTTTTATAAAACCATGTTCACAATAAAATGTGTAGTATGAATCATACACCTCTAAAAAAACATTCATTATTCGTTTTTGTTAGATGATTAATTCAGATATACTTCATTGGCAAGTCCTACAACCATTTTCATCGGTCATGGGTCCATCCCTGAAAATTAAATCCAAGCAAAATATTTCTATGCATCTCATTTATCAATAATTTTTTGAATTCAAAAATATGTACCGGAAATGTATTGGCAAATGTGCAGTTAACTACACTGTGTAGACAATCTTCGCCATTAAATTTGGTCTGTATTGATCAATTTGTATAAAAATTTTTTATCTAAAAATGAATATAATTTAAAGGTGGTTTAAAAGTTTAAGGCAAAATTGTCTAAAATTCAAAGTACCCCATATGTGCTGAAATATATTTCCGGTCAAATCCGATTTTCCAAATTCAAAAATCGTTTTCACTAAATGATTCAAAAATCGAGAGATTAAACGCATGAAATCTATACATGTGAATCTAATTAATTCAAAATGCATTACTATTTAAAAATAACAATTAATTAATTGTAAGTATATATATATATATATATCTTTTTAATTATTAATTTGAATGAATTAAAGCATTAAAGATCTGGATGATTTTTATGATATCATTATGAGTAAAAATATTATATTATTATTTTTTAACATATATATTTCTTTGCAAATTTATAATTTACAGATATAATGTTTATATCTCGGATTTTTTTTAATCAGTTTTTTATTATAGGATATAGCTTTTAATCAAAATGCTTATCATCTTTAGGTTTCCAATTAACAATAAAATTCTTCTAAGTAGACCCATGCAGTTAAAAGAGAATTTTTTTAAGCAGCATATGCTAGATCAGAAATTAGGATCCCTTAGTCATTTCCAAATATTAATTAAAGTCATAGTTACTAGATATGAAAACATTTTATTTCATCATATTGTGAGAAAAGAAAGCTAAAATTTAAAAATAAATATTAGAAGTAAATTAAATAAAAAATAATAATTTTAGGCCAATAATTTTTATTTTCATTATATAAAACATATTTTATTATTTTTTTTATAAACTTTTATGTTTTCATCAATTATGTGGGGTTATTTTTAAATTTTTTTGCATTTTGTAATTTATCAATTTATCTATTCTACCAAAAAAATCAAAAAACTTTTACATGGATTTATGTCATTTTATATTATTAAATATATATTGTAAATTAATCCTCTATTTTTGTTAAATAAAAAATATACAAATTAAATTTTTAAAATAGTCCATCTTGCGGAATTTTTCTTGTTACTTTATTTTCTCATATTATATTATTAATAAAAATTGTTTAATTTATTAAAATATAAATTAAACATTAATTAATTAATTTTTTTTATTATATCTTTTGGAAAAATGTAATATATTGCAATTTATATTTATATGCGATTTAAATAAAAAATAATTTTTTTTTTATTAAACATAAGAAATATTTAACCTTAAAATGATCAAAATTTTGTGATAAAAAAACATTCTTATATGGTTAAATAACCTTCCGAATAGTAAAAAAATTATATCATATTTTTACCACTTATTCGCCACAATCATATCCGATTGAAATTTTTTTCTGATTTCTTAAAAATTAATACCTATCAATTAATTATCAATTAAGTGAATAGGAGTTATTCCTAATGTTACGCTATTTTAAGCAGTTATTTATATAAAATTTTTTAAATAAATCTCCAGGCTTACATAATATTGGCTACTAATCAACATACCTTATAATGTGGTAAAATGGTCCATTAAAGAAATAGGTATAAATATTAGTTAATTTTTTTTCGATATACATTTAGTAAATAAAATTGAGATTTTTGTAAAAATAAATATTGAGAAATAATTAATAGGACCAACATTCAAAATGATTTCTATTTAATAATCCTTATTTTTTTATACTAAGTAATATATAATAAATTGCAACTGTAATAGATACGCGCTGAATTGTCGCCGAACCGAATTGACGCTGCGCTAAATTGTCGCCGCGCTGAATTGACGCCGCGCCGAATTGTCGTGCACCGAATTTTCGGCGCCGAATTAACGTGGAACCATAAATAACTGGTTAAAATATGCGTAACATTAGCAATAACTTATATTCAATTAATAATAGGATAATTTGATCGGTATTAATTTTTAAGAAATCAGTAAAATTTTCGATCGGATATGATTGTGGCGAATAAGTGGTAAAAATATGATATTTGGATAATTTTCACTAATTATTCTCGCTCCATAAGAGCATTATCCATTATTAGCAATGAATTCGATGGTAAACATATTTTGACTCTTATGACAGTAAAACTGAAAGCCGTCCCATCTATAGTTGTGAATTTCTCCACTCATTCCTATTGTGCATAGGACTGATATATTTTTTCCCTTGGAGGGAGGTAACTTAACAGATGGCATTTTTCGCAAGGGTGCCCATCCATAGTACGAAATATATTAAACTCTGTCTCGTTCAGGAAGAATACATTTTTAGAAGAAATATTTTTAATCTTCTACTTCTTTCGAATTTGAATTACATCAAGAGAGTTTCTCAGGTTCTTTTCCAATCCTTTTCCGGCTCCAAAGTCTTTTATTTTGACGTAATTATTGAATTTATTTAAATTCTATATTTAATTATTTTGCATTGGTCAAAAAATAAATTCTCGTTTAAAAAATTCTTCGGGAAGACAATTTATTGTCCAGCGATCAAATCTTCAAAGATTTTTTCTTCCTATCAAAATATAATACACAATGTTAAACAGATTCCTTATCTAACTTAACCTTACTATTGCTAAAACCACGCAAAATTGGAACTCACAAAATTTAAACGCGGCAACAAGGACCCTCACAAAATAATTCAAATATAATTATACTAATATCTTCATGTATATAAAATAATATATAAATTAACTAAAAAATAATAATAATAAACAATGCTAATAAACAATGCTAATAATAATAATGAATGAATGTCTGGTTCCCAATTCCCATTTCTCCTTTCTTTCTATTCATCACCTCATATATGACAATTCTTGCCAGAAGCGCTGATCGAAGAAGCCCATATGTTATAGAAAGCCTCAGTCGGTGATGAATGTCAACCACCAGCCTTCCAAAAATAAAAGGTTTGGGATAATCCAATGATTACAAATCTCTTTGATTACCTCTTTTCGATCCTGCTATATGAAAAACCCTATTATCCTCTCTCAACCAAGTTCTGGATATAAATACTTAGACGCCATTTCCTCTAAAAAATTTGACCTCGAGTTGTCAAACCAAGAATTCAAATTTGTAGTGGGCATTCGCTTAAATGTTACAGCTCCAGTCTCATATGAGTACGACGGTGCAAGAAGCCAGTATTCCTAACTGGCGATCATTGCCTCCCATGTATTCTATCTTTAACAGTGGACTCAATCTGGCATATCAGATGCAATGCTCTCATTCAACGGGTCTTACCGCACTGACACTTAATAATTCCTGGGTCTCTTCACTGATGGGAGGATTGCATGGGTTCTGCGTTGACTCCCTCTCACCCTCTAATATCAATAAACTCATCCTAAAATGCACAAAGAACTTTAAAATATAAAATAAATGGGCATTCCTGATGAATATAAATTCGTATCAGTTGTTAACATTTGGAATCTAGGCTCTTAACCTAAATAAAAGGCTTGGCAGAGCCATAAGGATTAAATCAGGAGACCCAAAAGAAGGCGTCAACTTAAGTAAACGCAGAGAAATCCAGATTATTAAATATAATTTCATATGATTCATGGGTTCATTTTCCGAGAAGCCAAAATGAGCTAGATCTTTTCCCCTTCTCTTCATTGTTTCTAATTTTTTTCTTCTCCTCAAATTATGAAATATATGTACCTTTTTTTCTCATTTATATTTGCGATTCTGATATATATTTTTTTTCTTTAATTTCTGTATGAATTAAATTGATTTTCCCGTAAATTTATGATCACTAATCTATATCATTATTTAAATCTATTCACTTTATATTATAGAAAAATATTTTATGTACAATTATATAAATAACTATCAGTTAAAATTATATCATATGTTTACTTTTAATAATTTTTTTTTTCTCTCTTTGGCTTTCACCTTTTTTGGCGGTAAGCTCCTTCAATATCTCTCTCCACTTTATGTTATTCATACAATCTCTTCTAATTTATACTTCTTTATATTGGCTCTACTTTATGGCCCCATTGAAATTTTGGTCTTCCTCTTTTACATTTGCCATCACTTCCAAACTCTCAACCTTATTTCCTATGTAGTTCATAGGCCTTCTCATTGTGTGCCCACACCAAAGTCTGTTTACAATTAACTTAGTCTTAATGGGGACTACCTTTAAACTACTTAGTATTCTTGTACTGCCCACTTTATCCTTTTAATAATAAAGATAAAATTATCATAAAAACAAGGTTGCTATTTTGCAAATGTCGATTATTTTAAACACGTTTTTTTAATTGTTGAGCAGTCTATGTTAATACCAATATCTATGCCCATATTATGTTAGCGACAATATGTATTTTTATTAAATATGTTATTTTTTCAAATAATTTTTTGGCATAATCGAAATTTTGCACATGGGTTTTTAAACTATGCTATAGGCATCCGTTTAAATTGCTTAGTACCTAACCCCACATCTGTGCCGGCTGCAGTTCTGCTGTTTTGAGTAATGGAAGGCATAGTCTACATTGTCGTTCATGTAAAGGCCGCATCGTTAGACATAACATTTGCAATTCTATAATTCTTAGAGCTCTGAGATCCGCTCAAATTCCTTCTATTCTCGAACCCTCTGGTCTTTTCATATCTGATGGGAAACGCCCTGACGGGATCTCTCAAATTCCCTGGAAGTGAGGTCAATTCTTGGTCTGGGATTACTCTTGTATTGATCCATTGGCTCCTTCCAATCAATCCCTTAACATTCTGGAGACAATGAGCTTCTAAAAATTGCAAAATATTCAGAGATATCCCAAGATCACTTATTTATTCCCATCATTTCCACTACCTTGACTACCTTTGGGAATCGTGCTCTTTCTTTCTTCAAGGAACTTGGATCGCTAATCCGCAAACTAACAGATGAACCTCGTGAAGGCTTCTTCTTAACAAAGACTCGCAATAGCAATTCACAGGGCTAATTACATCAGCTTCATTGGCAGCCTCATCTCACATGATGATTAGAATATATTTTATATAATTTTAATCGCGTTATATAAATTTTATAATATTTATAACTATATATTTTCTCGAATATAATGTACATGTGATTTCATTAAAAATATATATTAATTTAATCTTAAATATAATTTATATTAGTTTTATAGATTTTATATAAATTATAAATGGTTAAAAGGTTAAGAACAAATTTTTTTGAATAGGTATTCTAAACATGTAGGAATACATTTCCAATAAAATCAGATTTTTAGAAAAAATGAGCTCAAAATTGATTTAAATTTGAAAAAAATAATATATAATGTGTTTTTTCCGGCAATGTGTTGTTTTTGTTAACTTTAAATCATTTTTTGAGCGTTTTTTTAAATAAATTAAAAATGATATTACCGGAAATGTATTCCAGCATGTTTAGAATATCTGTCTTATGAATTGTAGAGAATTTTGCCATACTTTGAGTCAATATAAAAAATAGTTATATTAATTTCAAAAATTTATGGCAAAATTATATGAAATTCATAGAGTAGATATTCCAATATAGATTACATTTCTGATAAATTGGGAGTCTTAAATTTAAAAAAAACTCGCTCAAAAAATGATTTAAAGTTAACACATTGCCGGAACATTTTTGCTAACATATAAGAATGTTTTACTGCTTTTAACATTTTGAATAGAATAATTTTTTTCTCCGAAAGCGATAAAACCCTAGCATAACCAGATAAAATATAGAAATAACATATATTATTTTTTTTTACAAAATATTAAAAATTAATTATTTAAAATTTTTCTTTTACCAAAATTTATATTTAAATAATTAATAATATATGCTTCTACTTCATGATAAAAAAGTTATTAACGACAAGTCAAAAATTTGATAACATTTACAATATAAATTTTTTTTTAAAAATCCGGTTATCTTTATAGTTATCAAGCTCATAACATATAAATATTTAACTGCCATAATTTAAGGTTTGGTCTTTTAGAGTAACATCTACTATATGACAAACTAGTTATTTATAACGACAAAATTTGATAAAGTTATTAATTGGCATGTCATTTAAAATACAATTTTTTTTAAAATCCGGTTATCTATTAGTTATCTAGCTCAAAACATAAAATATTTAACTGCCATAAATTGAGGTTTGGACTTGATCCACATCTTATTATAATTCGCCATGAAAAATCAGATTAAATTACAGTAATTTTTATTTAGTCTTATTATACCTCAAGGCCATTTATAAAATAATTTGTAAAATAGTTATATTCAAAATAGGTTTCAAAAAAAACCGTATTATTTTACATTTTGATTTTTATAATTAGGATGATATAAAAATTTTAAAATCAACAAAATTTTACTTATCAAAATTATTTTCTAAAATGATGTTGATATTTTTAATATTCTGCTCCATTCTTTCCAACTACTTTTGCCAAAACTACACAACAATCAGCGAACCTTTAGGTAAATATATTTAATTCTTAAATTTATATGATTTTGATTAAACAACATGATTTTTTCTTTTTATCCGTTAATACGCTAAATTCGTTCCGTTCAATTTGATTAATAACTGGATAAGGCCTCGTGTTCCACCAAGCAAATCACTTTTCAGATATAATTAAATGTTTTTCTAAATATGCCGATCAATGACATATGCTTACATTGACTAATGATTCATTCATTAAAATGATTTATAAGCATAGCTGAATATAAATAAGATAGTGGTGTCACGCCTATTTGGTTTTCCATATTTCTATAAATAAAACTCTGCATTTAATATAATTTTTTTATAGAATTTTCATGTAATTTATTTAAGCGGAAATATAAGTAACCAAGTGAAAAGGCGCATCGACCTAAATTATTTTTTTAATGTACGATAGATTATAATAGCTGTGTTAAAGTAATTTTATATGCATAATAGCCTTCAGATTGCACGTTTGATAATTTTTTAAAACTCAAATAAACAATAAATAATGCTATTACTAACATCGGCGTAAACAACCCCCACCAACGTTTGTTTTATAATACTTTTATATTGATATCTAAACCACCCGTTCTTCACCTAAACTTTGAAAAAGATTAATTCGCCCGCCCATCTCCACCCAAAATATGGGAAAAGGTCACTCTTTGTGGGTCTCTTTTTTATTCATTATAGTATCAGCTGGAATAGCTAATGATTTATTATAATGAAATGGATCTCTTAATATTGAGAATAAGATAAATATAACGTTCATAACCACTATATATAACCTAAAAAAAATAAATAACTTTCAAATAAAATCTTTCAAGATTGCCCTCTGCTAAAATGTAGTAAGGAATGTTCAAATGGTTATCAAGTCGATGAAAATGGATGTAGAACCTGCCGTTGCAGTTAATATACACCTATAATTATATAAAAATAAAGTATTTTGTTAAAATTAAGCCTGTTATATATGATCGTGTGAAAGTTAGATAATTATATTTATATATAGTCAGACAAATTTAAGATTTTGTAGCACATTTAAAAGAAATTTTGATATTATTGAACTTCAAAACTTTTAAAATCATTAAAATTTTATAAATTTATATAAATCTTCAAAGATTGCTTCCAGTTAGGTTGCAAAGAATGTATACATGGTAATAAAGTCGATGAAAACGGATGTAAAACTTGCCAATGCGGTAATATTTCATATTTTATTAGAATTATTTCATTGTAAAATCATCGATAATAAAACCTATTTGTTTGATTATCATGATGTTTGGTCAAAAATAATGTCAGCCTTAATAACCTTAAGATTTGCTCACTTCTTTATAGATTATAAATATAAAGCTTACTATACAGAATCTTGATAAAATTTGCATAAATCAAGTTATAAATATAAAAAATATTATAAAATAAATTTTTCAAGATTGTCCCCTTTTTAAATGTAGGGAGTGTGCTAATGGCAATCAAATCGATGAAAATGGATGTAGAACCTGCCGTTGCAGTTAATATACACCTATAATTATATAAAAATAAAGTATTTTGTTAAAATTAAGCCTGCTATATTAGATCGTGTGAAAGTTAGATAATTATATTTATATATAGTCAGACAAATTTAAGATTTTGTAGCACATTTAAAAGATATTTTGACATTATTGAACTTTAAAACTTTTAAAATCATTAAAATTTTATAAATTTATATAAATCTTAAAAGATTGCTTCCAGTTAGGTTGCAAAGAATGTATACATGGTAATAAAGTCGATGAAAACGGATGTAAAACTTGCCAATGCGGTAATATTTCATATTTTATTAGAATTATTTTATTGTAAAATCATCGATAATAAAACCTATTTGTTTGATTATCATGATGTTTGGTCAAAAATAATGTCAGCCTTAATAACCTTAAGATTTGCTCACCTCTTTATAAATTATAAATATAAAGCTTACTATACAGAATCTTGATAAAATTTGCATAAATCAAGTTATAAATATAAAAAATATTATATAATATATTTTTCAAGATTGTCCCCTTTTTAAATGTAAGGAGTGTGCTAATGGCAATCAAGTCGATCAAAATGGATGTAGAACCTGCCGTTGCAGTATATTAATTCTCATTTTTATTAAAATGTTATTTTTGGCTAAAATGATTATTATCAGTCTTCTTTATCTAGTTCTGTTGTCGTTCATTAAAGAATGATCAGAATTTTATTCATTCATTTGAGTTATTCCTCTATACTCTCGTGTATTAAGTGCCAAATCTCTCTATTTCTCACCTCTTTTCACCTTTCTAATTATCATCGATGCTTTTACTTTTTTTCTTCGATGCACCCCACTGTGGCTCTAACCATCTGAAATATCTTAATGTTTTCCTTTCCTTATCTTTTACCCCAGCTTTTACGAATTCAGTCGGGCTCTACGCAATCAATATTTTTTAGTAAATGCACCATATGTTGTATTATAATAAAACTATGAAAAACAATAGAAGAAGTTTAATAAAATATCGAGAAAAGTAGCAAAAAGAATCTAGTGGAGAGAATAAGGAATGTGAGTCATAGAACAAGCTATTAGATGGAAGAGATAAACACTTAAGTAGATAGAGTGATGCAGTAGCAGATGTTTGTTCATTAAAAAAAGAGATTTTCTTTGGGTTGTTTGGTCTAAAATAATTTTCGATTGTGATGATAGGTTTTAAATTTAACTTATTTTTTATAAATTATACATTATATGAATTTTTATCCTATTCACAAGATTGCCCTAAAATTAAACTAAAGTGTCCTTTTTGCCCAAATGGTTACCAATTGGATGATAATGGATGTATGACTTGCAAATGCGGTAAAAATTGAACTTTTATCATATTCTTCTTAATTTAAAAAAAAAAATTTTTTGTAAGTTGTTCAATTTTTTAATTTAGTAACGGGCTACAATTAATTGATAGAAATATGTATTATAGTATTTCAACCATTTTTATATTGATAAAATTTTATAGTAAAATAATATTTTACAAAATTCGGTGCAAATACAACAATTATATCGCTCAATGTTTCTTATACATCCCTTAATCTTTGCAAAAAACTTTTTTTCCCCATACCTGAAAGAAAACATTCTCAAAAATATATTTTTTTTCCCCCTTTCATAAACATACCCAAAAATATTTCTTTTTTATTCACCCCTTTCATATATATTCCTCAATCTTTTATTTTTTTATTTTCTCTAACCATTACATTTAGTAAAACAAATTTTCAACCTTTTTCAAACACCAACTAACCCCGGCAATCTTTATGCCAATTCTCCTTTTCATATTAAAATACCTTATCTTTACAACATCTTTATTCTCTGTAGATTATTTCTTACTCTCTGTCACATCCCCATTCACCACACAATTATTTTGACATTTCTTCCCTCTTTCACAAGTCTTTTCACTCAATTCACAACCTCACCTTATCCATACAATGGTACACTGTCCCGCATGCTCTGAAAACATAAAAATCATCAAACCCGGCCTCTTCACCAAACACAAATTTAATGGCATCGTTTGTCCTGAGCCCGGGAAGCGTCCTTCTCCTCCCTTTCTAAATCCCCTTTCCACTTTTTCTACTCACAGCCATTCTTCCACCTCATCCAATAACACCTACATACCAACCACATTAGACACATTTACTCCCTTCCAACCTACTCCTCGTGGCGACATCATCAACTTCTTAAAATCCGACAAACTTCCCATATCTCTAGAATTCCTAAAGGTTCCAGAGTACAAGTAGCCAAAGCCCTCTCCACATGCCTTCAATCATTATTAAATAATTTCTCCTCTCTCGATCATTGGCTTAAACTCTTCAAATTTTCCTTCAAGACTCTCCAACCTCCCAATCCAGAGATTCAGAAATCTTTCACAGCCACAATATCTTCTCATGAATCCAAAAAACTTTCCAGCCTACAATTAAAGGCAAAGTTAATTTCCAACAAAATTAACAACCTAAATATCAAATCCGCCCTTCGCTTAGTAGTATCTGATGATTCATTTGCTACTAGTAACGAAGAAAGTTTCAACAAACTCAAATTAAAGCACCCCTCCGGAGTTGATTTCATCCCAATATTTTTCCTACTGATTTCACCCCCGCCGAGGTGCGTAAATCTATTCTATCTTTCCCCGACTCTTCTCCCGGCTACGATGGGCTTCGTCCCATCTTCCTCCAGGATCTTACATCCCCCCTCATAGTCAGCCAGGTCCCAATTTTACAAAATTTAAATACATTTTGTAACAAAATAGCACACGGACTCGTTCCCGAGTCCATCAAATCACTCTTATTCGGTGCTAAACTAATCGCACTCGAAAAATTCAATTAGCATATCCGCCCAATAGCAATCGGAACCGTATTCCGCCATTTGTCGCTAAACTAATATCTTACAAAATTAAGGACAACGCAGCCTTAATTTTAGCACCTCACAAACTAGGAATCGGCATCCAAGGTGGCTGCGTAATAGCCACACACGCTACTCGTATCCATCTCCAAACAAATCCAAGTAACGAAATCCTCGTTAAAATTGATTTCTCTAACGCCTTCGACTCCATTCGCAGCTCTCACTTTCTCCCACAAATGTACCACTCATTCCCCACCTTTTCCCAATTCTTCCATTCCTGCTATTCAATGCCATCTCATCTCCAATTCAACAACTATTTACTTTCATCATCAGAAGGAATCCAACAAGGCGATCCTCTGGGTTCGATACTTTTCTGCATTGGAATCAACGAAATGGTCAAAAACATTTCTTCCGACTGCAATCTTCCACTGCATACTTGGTACATTGACGCCGGAATACTCTGCGATCCCGCTAACGAGGTTGCTAAGGCACTCACCATCATCAAAACGCATTCCCATACTATCGGTCTCTCACTCAACGAACAAAAAACTGCATTTCATTGCTCCATCCCATTCACCCACAACTTCCACACAACCGAACTCTCATCCCTTAGTCATCTCGGCTCTCCAGTCGGTGGTCTAGAATCCATCAATCACTTCTTCACTAATGTATCATCCAGCTTACTTCATTTCAAAAACATCTCTAAGTTTCTCCCACTCATCAAGCTTTTTTTCTCCTCAAATACTTTTACTACATTCCTAAAATTCTCTATGCCCTTCGATCCACCTCAATTCTCAAATTTCCCGACTCATTAAAATTATTTGAAATCTCCGTCAAATCTCTTGCTTAAGAGATCCTTAATCTTCGCTTTAACCATAATTCATGGTTACAAGCATCACTTCCATGCAAGCTCAAGGGTATCGGCTTAAGCTCACCTCTAACTCTTTCCATCAGTGGTTTCATCGCCTCTCGTCTTTCATCTGACTCACACATTAGCCAGCTTTCTAACTTCCCTGACCTCTTATTAGCTGAAGCCCAGACCATTTGGGACAATTCCGTTGTCCCAAATACTCCACGACCCTCCTCATGTTCACAGAGAGACTGGGATATTCCACTCAACGAAGGCTCCGTCGCTTACCTAAAATCGAGCTTTCACGACGACGATCTCACAGTTTTTCATCAATTGAACCAAGGATCCGGTTACGAGTTTCTGGTAACCATACCCTCCAACAACCTTGATTTGTTGCTCTCCACTGACGATCTAAGATTTGCTATTGGACTACGGCTCAATTGCAAAATTGTTCTTCCGTACCAATGCAAACATTGCGAAACCAGTGTCGACAGCAAGGGTAGACACTGCCTCCATTGTCGCTTTTGTCGTATCCGTTTTTCACGGCACACCAAATGTAACGACATCATATTACGCGCCCTCAAATCAGGAGGCATTCCATCTAGACTTGAACCAACTGGAATTTTTAGAACCGATGGGAAAAATCCTGATGGAATGTCTTTGATTCCTTGGTCAAGGGGTCAGCTCCTGGTTTGGGAATTAACCTGCATTGACCCAAATGCACCATCTAACCATAACGTCGATGCCCTCGCACGCGCAGAATCTCGGAACATAAAGTACAGTTCCTTAGACCCTTCTTTCTTCATACCCATCACCTGCTCCATTCTCACCACCTTCGGTAGCAAAGCTCAACGTTTTTTCAAGGAATTAGGCAAACGGATCCGCGAAAAACCGATCAGCCTAAGGAATCCCTCTTCTTACGCCAAAGACTTGCTACCGCCATCATTCGCTCTAACTATCTAAGCTTCATCTCTTCCATTGAATAACCTTCCATATTCTTAACTTCCTTTATTTTCATCCCCTATCCTTTCCCGTAAATTCTATTTCTACATTTTTCATCTTTATTTATTTTACCTTTTAAAAATTAATTATTTGCTACTACATTTTGACAACATATCATAACATATCATTAAATATTCATATAAAAAAGCTTATTTTAGGAAAACAATAGTTATTTGTTATTTATATCAGAGACCTGCAAAGTTACCATTTGCATCACACAGCCCTGGTCCTGATTTTTTTAAATATATTCTATTTATTTTTAATTTTTGTAGTTAATATGGCGATTTGAGATATTTCGTTTAAAATAAGCCGCGGGTTTAGGATAGGGCCTGCAGGTTTCTAATTTATATAGTTGTTTTATTGTTTGTATTTTTGGTTTTCATATAATATATAATTATCGGAGGAAGAAATAATAGAACTAGAACTAGTAACTTGGCGTGTAATTGAGGCAACTTCCATTTATTAGTTAAGGTCAAAATTATCGTGACGACTTTTAATCGTTATCATCCACAAAGGCACCCATCCATTTTATTTTGAATTTTGGTAAGGAAGAAAATTTAAATAACCTTAACTCTAACTAATAGCAGTATAGCAAATGTCTATCCTATCTAAAAAAGTTTCAATCAAAAGGCAATTTTCAGGATAATATCTTTTATTAAGGGGAGACCATGGTTATATAGCAGGTGTTTTGCTTTTTTGCGATAAAATTTTATTTTATATTATTAAACTAATTGTATCATTGATAGCCTCATCATTTAGCCTGAAAAATAAAAAAAATCAGGGCTACCTACCTTTTATATTGTGGGGGCGATTTAGGAATAAGCAACATTCGTTCTTTTTACTATTTACCAACGTAGCTCTGATTTTCAACGCATGTTTTTCATCGTTATTTGATTCTATGCCTTCTACTGGAAGCCTAGATAAAGTATCAGCTACTTTATTTTCTTTTCCTGGAACATATTCAATATCAAAATCATATGCGGACATTTTCCAAGCCCAACGCGTTAATCGACTATTGGATATTTTTGGTAGTTCCCGTTTATCACCAAATAATTTTTCCAAAGGTTTGTGATCTATTCGCAATATAAATTTTCGACCAAATATGAAAGGATGAAATTTCCATTCCAAACAAAAGTGCTCGTACCTCTTTTTCTATTGGTGCATAATTTTTCTCTTACTCCAATAATGTTCACGAGGCAAATGCGACAGGTCTGCTAATACCTTTTTTTACTAAATGACACAACACAGCTCCAAAACCAGTGTTGGAGGCGTCACATTCCAATATAATTGGCAAGTTTGGCGAATATGGAATTAGCGTTTTATTTGTTGACAAAAGCTGTTTTATTTTATCAAATACCTCTTGTTCCCTGTCCGACCAACCCCAGCAACATTTAATGCTTGTTAATTTATGCAGTGGAGCGGCAATTCCATGCAAATGTGGCAAAAATCTCTCGTGATAATTCACAAGTCCTAAAAAAGATCGTAATTGGTGTATATTATTAGGAATTGGTATCCTTCGAATAGCATCTATTTTTTCTTTCGCTGGGTGTATTCCATTTTTGTCATTACAAAACCTAGAAAAGAAACTGATTCATTTAAAAAGCGTATTTTGGCCCATTTTGCCTTCATACCCACCTGTTTTAATTTCATTAATCCTTTTTTTTACATTATTCAAATGTTCTACATCATTTTTCCCCGTTATGATAATATCGTCAAGATATACTCCGGTCATTTGGCAGTCTTGTAATAAATTATCCATATATCTTTGGAAAATGGTCGGCGCACTTGAAAGACCGAAAGGCATACATTGATATTGGAAATAACCAATATGGTTTGATATGGTTAAGTATTCTTTACTCTCTTTTGTTGGTAATTGTAAATATGCATCTTTCAAATCTATTACCGTAAAGTTTATTTGTTAGCTTAGATATTGAGCACTAAATCCCTATAAATTTCATAAAATTTTATAGTATATATTTTTCTCAAAACAAAAAATAATAAATAAAAACGTTTTTAGTTTTAGCCAGCTTATAATCGGCTAAAATGGCTAAAAATAAACTTTACTACACAATTTTTTTATCTTTTTTTTTTATCCAAAAAAATATACCATATTTAGTTTGCAAACAATTTTTTGAATTGTATAATATAAAATACAGTAAAACTTGTTTAGCATGGACACCTGAAATATCTTGATTCTTTGAACAGTTTCCTAATTTATTAAAACCTTTTTATTTTCTAATATTAATTAATAAGAATTTTGTTGGGATTCAAAATTTTGGTCATATTAGTGAATTGCCCTAATTATTAAGAGCTCAAATTAGGCAAGTTTTACTGTATAAATATTTATCATATAAAAAGGTTATATATAATATTTTGATAATAATTATATCCTAATATATATATTTTTAGTTTGTTTCCCATTCCCTTGTGCTTTTCCTTGCCAAAATGGAGTTGAAATGGATAAATACGGCTGCCCAACTTGTCAATGCAGTAAGCAAATTTTTTCTTATATACACTATACAGTATAAACCTCTTTAATTTGGGTACCTCTAGGACCAAGATTTTTGTCCAATAGATAGTAATCTATCAGGTCATTTTCTAATATATAGTAGTTAATAGGAAATTGATTGGGACAAATTTTGGTAAAATTAGGTTGTTGACCGAATTATCAAGAAACAAAATTAGAAAAGTTTTACTGCAACTCTTATTTTATTTTTTTGCCGAAATGTTACTACTCTACCGATTGAAATGATTGTAATTTATTATATTATTAATTGGTGATATAAAATAATATTTAGTATGTCCCCTGAGAAAGTGCAAGCCTTGTCCTAACGGTTATAAATTTGATGAACAAGGTTGTCAAACATGTGATTGCGGTATATTTGATTAATTTATCAAAAAAAAATTATTAATAAATTTAATACTAGTTACTGTGATAATAAATGTAATTAAATATATATTTAATATGAGATAGGAATAAATATTAACAAATATAAATTAATAAGTACTGTGTATATTTAATTCAAAACATTTCCATATTTATTAATTTATTTGAAAATAAAATTATTTGACATGTAAAAAGTTGTTAAAATAACATATTTATATATTCTTATCAATTTTTACAAGTTAAAATTCTTATTTACAAACGAATTAAAAAATATTGAAATGTTTTAAATTAAATCTGCACAACACTCTAAACAAAAATATTTTTGAAAAATATATCCGGCATCTGCATTTTTTGGCTTGGGGGGGGATTTGCCCCTCCCCGCTGCGTACGCCAATGAGTTACACCAATAGAATGAGTAGTAAATTTAACAAAATTTAGAAATATAAAAAAATGATTGTTGATAAACACTTCCCAGTTTCTGAGCAATAATTGTAATTATATAATTGAGTATTTCTAATTAATAAATAAATATATATTAGCGGCAATGTGTTCTCTCCGGCAATGTTTTATTTTTTCAACTCTAAATCATTTTTTGAGTGCCTTTTTTAAATTTAAAAATCTAATTTTACCGAAAAAAAAATATAGTCCAACATGTTTGAAATACCTACCATATGAATTTCAGATAGTTTTATCATGAACAATGAACAACTAAATTTAATATAATTCATATTACCGGAAAAAACACATTGACGGTAACATATATTTTTATAAGGATAAACTGTATGATCTGTCTAATTTTGATATCGTCGGGATCACGGTTTGCCAAGCTTAGAGAGTCTCACAATCAAAACATTTTATTTTCCAGTATTAGTTAACAAGAATTTTATTTAGACCCATAATTTTGGTCAAATTAGTGAATTGCCCTAATTTATTAAAAAACTCAAATTAGGTAAGTTTTATTGTATATGTCGTAATTTTTTAAGAGATCAGAACTATCCGGGAGGTGGTTGACTGAATCATCAAGAGCCAAAATCACTGTAACATTTTTTCCCGAAATGTTACAACTCTACCGATTGTGTATTGATATTTATTATATTATTAATTGGTGATATAAAATAATATTTAGTATGTCCCCTGAAAAAGTGCAAGCCATGTCCTAACGGTTACAAATTTGATAAACAAGGTTGTCAAACATGTGATTGCGGTATATTTGATTAAATTCTCAAAAAACTGTTACTCATAAATAAATTCCATACTTGTTACACAAAAATCTAGAATGGGTAATAATAATTTGGCCAAAATCTAGAAATGTAAAAAAAATAATATTGTTGATAAAAACTTCTCCAGTTTCCGAGCAAATTAATTAAATAATTGAGTATATTTAATTAATAAATAAATATATGTTAGCTGTAATGTTTTTTTTCCGGCAATATTTTATTTTTTTCAACTATAAATCCTTTTCGAGTGCGTTTTTTTTTAATTTAAAAATCAGATTTTACTTGAAATGTAGTTCATCATGTTTGAAATACCTACCGTATGAATTTCAGTTAACTTTGTCATAAACTTTTAAACTTAATATATTAGTTTTTCCATAGATTTTTCACATAAATTATAAATGATTCAAGTTAACTGTAAAATTTTCTACAATTCATGACAGGCATTCCAAAACATGCTGAAATACATTTCCGGTAAAATCAGACTTTTAAATTTAAAAAAACGCAGATGGTCATAGATGGCAGAATATCTATTATCGAAATCTCGAGATTTAGACAATATTTTTCTAGCTAAAATATTGAGTTAGCCGGTTTAAAAAATAGAGCTATATAAAAATATTATGAATCAAAATAATTTTAGTAAAACATAATTGTATTCCCTATAAAGGAACAATAGTTAAATTTAAAATAGTAGTATTTTCTACCTAAGGAATAAAAACTCCCTAGAGTCAATTGTTCTTAATTTGACTTTGTGAGCTAATTTTTTTTTTAAACCGAAGGTGATAGGAACAAACTGTCCAATGGTAGAAGTTGCAATTGGTGAGAATATAAAATTGCTGAGGTTTTTATATTTGTAATTTTTTTTAGTTTGCTAGATTAAGAAAGTTACTATTGTGGGGAAGGATGAGATACAGTGTTGTGATGATTTAATGAAACATATTGACGATTAAATTAAAACCCATCCATATAAAATTATACTCTTTGCAAAAATAATTAAAATAACTAAAGGAATAATAAAAGAAATTTCAGTAATGCTTTGTTTATATTTTAATTATTTTTGCAAAGATTATAATTTGGATGGTTTTAATTTAATAACACTGTATGTGTATAATCACAAATGAAGGATTTATCTATGGCCCAGAGGATAGTGGTCAGGCAGTCATATCTAAGAATCACTTGTTAAAAGATTGCAAGGTTATATAATATTAGGTTTACGAGAAGGAGGCTTAATAATCGTTGATGCCAGTCTTGGCAATTGATTTTAAAAAAATCGACTGTATTAAATTTAATATATACTAAATGTTTCATATATTTATATTTATTCTCATATATTTAATAAATGGATCATAACACAGGCCTAGTAGGACAAAACATATATTTTCTTTAACCAGTGTATCACTGGCCGGCTAACTCCGAGAAATAATTTCGGACTCTTTTACATTTTGAATTCTATTTCTTATTTTTTTTTGCTAAAATGTTACTTTTACCAATTTATTTGATAAAATTTTATTTTACATTCGTGTGGCATATGAAATATATAGAATGTCCTCTAAGAAAATGCAAGGTATGTCCTAAAGGCTACCAATTTGACCAACAGGGCTGTCAAACATGCGATTGCGGTAAATATTTTAACAAATTTTCTTTATTAAAATGTTGAAATATACTTTTATAGCAAAATATATTTTTCCGTTTAAATTATAATCTACCTTGTTTTTGTTTTTTGTAGTTTGTAGCGCACCCAGATGTTCTAACAAATGCGAAAATGGATTTGAAAATGATAAGTATGGATGTGCAACTTGTAAATGCAGTTAAGCAAAAATATTTGAAAATAGTTTTTTTTTGCCTAAATGCCGTTTTTGTGGACCGATTCAATCGATAATGATTTATCTATAACGAATGGTTTAAAAAAATGTTTCATTTTAAAATCTTTAATATAACTTCAAAATTCGTTAATTGATGCAATCTATTATTTTATTAAATAACATCGAACTTAATTATACCCTAAAATTATTTAGAAATGGATTGTTTTATTTTTTTTAAAAAAATTGTGATTTATAATGCTAAAATTTAAAATAAAAAATGACTCATAACCCACATTCTTCTTTTAAAAGTGGAACATCCTTTGAGATCTATTATTCATCAAATAGCAATTACTGAATTATATCAAAAATATATAAATATGATTCAGTTTTTTAATAACTAATTTAAGAGAAAGCTAAAATAGAGATATTATTTTAAATATGTAATATACAACAGACATCATTATATATTTTTTTATCGAATTCGCTCGCAACGTATGTTTTTCAAATTTCATCATAGCGTTATCATACCTATTTATTGGCTTTATTTTGTAATAACGCAACGCTTGAATATAACGCGTTTACTATAAATGTAGCCTTAGAATCGACCCTTCCCTTTATCTTGTGCAACAATCAATCTCTTCTTTCCTCTGATATCATTAGCGTGATTTTTCTGGCGAAATGAAAGGTCACATTTCGTTAATTTTTTGTTTCAAGTTCATTTAGAAATTTGAAAAGGTCTTAACCTATTATTTTTTTCTATTTATATTTTCTTTCAGACTTTAATTCTTTTCATACATGATGGATTTAGATTAGAGTGAATTAAGATGCTATTAAACCAGATAAATCTTTGGTAAAATACTTTTAAAGCCCGTTGAACTGCATAAATATTTTTCCCTTGGCGAATTCACGATTTAAACTAAGTGCGATCACATTCTTCATGCCATATATAATTTTAGAATCAATCCTCTTTCAACAACATTTTCAATATGCAAAATTAATCTTGTTGCTAATGAAACGTAGGGAAAATATTATAAAAAAAAGACTAGCTTCCGGCTATAGTCCAACAATTGATAGAAATTCCATAACAATTTAAATTATATAGGGATTAAATATAAATTTATAAGTTATTTGAAAGCTGCAAAATAAGAACGTATATCCTTGTACGGGCAAATCATAGGTTGTTCTAACTAAACCCGGTTGACGTTGGGCAGATTTTCATTCGGGCTTGAAATGATCGAACCTTGATCTTTGAATTTTAATTTTGGCCCGGATCCGAACTTGTCAAAATTTTAACTTAATCTGCCTATATATTTTTCCGATTTTATTAAAGCAACTTATTTAAAAGATCCGATATATATTTCAAAAATATTGGATCTGCCCTTCCGATTATAATTAATTCACTCAGTTCTGGATATATTTTAATTTTATGTATAATTTTTAATTTTTAGACCCGGTCGTTTGCTACTGGAAAAGAAAATGATCAAATTTATTTAAACAAATTATATGTATTAATGATTTATAAAGAAATATAAAGTTTTTAATTTTCATTCATTGTTTATAATACAGTTACAATAAAGTTTTTATTTTTAATATTGGGTCAAACTTTTTAAATAAATTTATAATGACAAAAGAATCCTTAAGCGCAAAATTTGAATTTTAAGCCAACTAATCCATTCCTGCTTTTTTTTTAAAAAAAAATACCTTATCATTTAAAAAAAAATAATAATCAGTTTATCGTTCCACTGTTTGTAAGCGTCAAAAATAGTCGAAAAGATAGATAACCCATATATAATTTATGAAGTTTATTCGATGTTATTAATTGACTTATTCCCAGAAGACCCGATCAGCAAATACTTTTATCCCCCATTTGTGTGGTTTCGAATTTGATATGTTGCCGCATTTTGACCGCCTTTTGTATGGAGTATTAAATTCATCGACGTCTAGTTTACTTTTTAAAATTTTCTCTCAGAGCACAAACGGTTTGATATATTTATTGCCTCGGTTCGACATATATTTATCATTTATATGAAAATGGGTAGTGTTGTTAAACGGCTCGATTTGAAGCTATTTTTAAAAACTAAATATTTTATTTAGAACCATATTACGCAAGCCTAGAGATTTTAGTCATATATGGCTGAAAGGTTTAATCATCTATTAGTAAATTTTTGAGACTTAGGCAATATTTTTTGGTTTTAGCCTTTTTAAAAATCGACTCAAATCGAGCCATTTAACAACACTTTTAAAATAGAGCGGGAAAAAAAAAGAAAATAATACAAGATTTCACGAAGAAAATAAAGTACATTGTGTGATATGTAAATGTTTTAAACATGAAAATTTAAAAGAATCTGTATCTGTATCTTTTTAAAGAAAATGAAAAAGATACAAGATTCTTTTCAAAATAAAGGATCTTAAATACAGATATTAGTATCTATTAAAAAATTTAATAAGATACTGAGTACAAGATACAAAAGGATCTTGTATTTTAGATACAAGTATTCGTGGTACTGCCCAACTCTGGGTACTATATATTATACTTTATTAATATATTATATAAAAATATTAAAATTTAGGCGAAAAAGAGGTAAATTTGTGAATCACACCTCATAAGATATTCTTAATTTCTGATTCATCTAACATCAAATAAGGTATGATGACCCGTCTTTCTTGAAGGGCAAAATGAAAAATATATAACTAAGAGTACCAGAGCTCCCTCCCGTTAGTCAGCATTGCCGAGTCCGTCAAAAATGATGGAGAATGAGAATTTTCTCCTTACTCTTTTATGATAGTTGTTACCTGTTATTTGAAAATAATATCCAATTTTTATTCTTTATAACCCCCTCCCACCTTCAGGTAGGCTCAAATTATTAAAACTAAGTTTAAATGCTATGTTTTGAGTCAAAATATATTTAAAGCTTTTACTTGATACCCATATCAATATTATTTTTAAAATATTACTGATCATCTATGTCTATTATTTAATATTGAAAAAATTCCCAAGCAAGGCCATAATAATTTTGAAAAAATTTCCCCAATCCCAACCAAAGATTATAATAATTTTGGTAGTTGAGAACTGGAATAAAATATTTTAAAAAATCATAATGAATTTTAAAATACAATCAAAATCAGATTTTATGCCTTGGTTTATTTGTTTTAGGTCAATGTCTGATCCATAGTTAATAATAAAAAAAATTCCCAAGCGTCCAAGCTGATAAAAATTTGAAAATTTTCCCAAACGTACCCAATATAATTTATAAAAATATTTTGCAAGCCCAGCCCGACCCTAATTTAAAAAAAATTTTCTCAAACCTTGCCAACCGATAATAATTTTGAAATTGTTTTCCTAAGCCTGGAACTTCCAATAAAAAAGATAAATATTGATATATTTAAATTACTTATCATAATATAATTTCATTATAAGAAGAATTGTATTACAAAATTTAGTTTTCTTTTTTTTTAACAAAAACAAAAATTTAACATTAGAAGTATATAGTCTCCTTCGATTTATATAACATTATAAGATGATAAGAAAGTTGATATCAAAAATAAAAATTAACATTAAGATGATAGGAAAGTTCCAAAAATAAAAATTAACATTAAGGTTATACGAAACCGTTCATTTATTGATTACGACGATTATATATATTAGATATGCGTATATTATTTATAGTAAATATTGCGGAGACGAATCGTTCTATGGTTGTCCTGGCATAATTTTTCGGAATTCATATGGTAAGTCATCACAGATTGAGATTATAGACTGGACAATTAGGAAAGTAATGATTGGGTAGCTTGACTTATATTAAAACAGTCGTGGAGACCTCGTTTAGATTGTCGGCAGCTTGATCGTGAGGAGCACTGAATATGATGTCCCCTCTCTCTCGCAAAGCCCGATACGCGATGGCCCATTGGAGAGATTCTCGTCGGTGGATACTTAAATAGATATTTTTCTAGATAGATGTAAAGGATTCGAATCCAATTTTCCGCGGTATTTGCGTTAGTATGATTTCCAGCAAGAAAGAAAGCGAGGAGAGGAGAGGAAAAAGAAGGAAGGGATGCTGACTTAGGTCACAATGCTTTAACTTTTTATCTATTGAACTAATTTCTCTCAAAATTGGTCAAAATGTGAAAAGATTAAATAAGTAAGCCCCAAGTTTCCCCAGGCGAGGTCGATTCGTGCTTGACTTTATAATTATAAATTCCATCTTTATAAATATCAATTTTTTTTAAAAAATAAATAATTTCGTTAAAATTGCAATTAATATCAGGTTCTCTCCTTAAACCAATTTTATTTTAATTCTTCAAATAGTAGAGGCATCGTTATAAGACCTCAAAATAACTCCGTCAAACATAAACTTAATCAATAATTTTCTATTTAGAAAGCTAAATTTAAGAAGATAGAGGAGCATGTTTTATTGATAAACTATTCTTTTTTTTAAAGTTATATGTTTTAAAGGATTCAAACGCAACGAATATCGGTTCAGTATCCGATAAAAATAAAGATTTATCAAACTTCGGTTTGTTAAAATTCATAATATCGGTTCGGTTTGCACTTTAAAAACCGGTTCTAACCTCTTTACATGCAAACTTATTATAATTATGTAGAGAAAAAAATGTTAACATTTAAAAATAATATTGATTCCGTCAAATAATATCCATAAGGATAAAGAATAAACTATATTTGAGAACACTTTTATACGTTAACTCGGGTAGTTGCTGTCAATTAGCAATATATAAAAATATATAAAAAATAGTTACTGATACTTATCATCAATCAATAAAAATTTATTATTATAATCGTTTAAAGAGTTCATCGAAAGATTCAAACTGGTTCACCGATATTTTTAAAGGTTCGGGTGATAAAATTTGATTAAGGTTCTGATCATTTTTTATTTTATTCATTTTCAAAATACCAAAAAAAGAGGAACCGAAACCGCTTAGAAATTTTGTACAAGAGGCTGTAAGCATCTCCTATTTGTCCATGATTATATATAGCATTATTTATCGTCTTCCGCAATAATATCGTAGTATTCCTCTGCGGATATAATAACTTTAATGGTTAATTTGATTTAGGAATACAGATAAATCATTAAATCCTATCCATAAAATTTGCAAAAGAAAGAAATCTCATTGCCTTCTTTGGATTCTTTTTATTTAACTAATAAAACATTTTATTTAAAACCTTTAATTTAATATTATTTTTCTAAAAAATGCTTTATTTTTAAAGTAACCATAAAGCCCTTCGTCACATTTTTAAAATGGGAGAATTACAAGAACGTTACACTTTATGTAGCGTAGCGCTAACTGTAACATAATGTTGTTGGTAACTTTTGCCCAGCCTTGATAGGAATAGAAATTACTTTCATTAGAGTTTTGGAAAAGAATTTTAAAAAAATCTTCTTATAACCTTTGGTATGATATGTTATCGGGTTATATTTATTTATCTTTTACATCCTGGTTTTGTCAACAAAAAATAACATATCAATTTTTTTTTTGATTTTTATAACAAGATATTAAATAATTTTTTAAAAAATTAAATTTATCTAAAAATCCAGATAATTAGTTCAAAATTCTCATTTCTTAAACAAAAAATTGAATTATAATCTATGATGATCAAATTTATTATTTTCTGTTCCTTTATTTCAAGCTACTTGGGCAAGCAGAACAATCTAACGATCCTAAAAAATTGGAGTAAATATGTTTAATTCTTTATTTATTTATTTATTTCTTTCTTTCTTTCTTTCTTTCTTTCTTTCTTTCTTTCTTTCTTTCTTTCTTTCTTTCTTTCTTTCTTTCTTTCTTTCTTTCTTTCTTTCTTTCTTTCTTTCTTTCTTTCTTTCTTTCTTTCTTTCTTTCTTTAACTTTCAAAAATTAAATATAATTATAAAAATATTTTTAATTTGCAAAAAAGATTATTTATATTCAAAATGAATCCTCATTTTGTAATGGCTTAGTAGTTCAGAAATATATATCTCGATTAAGGCGCAAAAATCTGGTTTGCTTCCCAGAGTTTTCTAAACTAACTCTTGGACCGGCCAGAAGGGTTATGTTTCTAGATACAAAAAATCTTATGCAGTAACATTTTTATAAAATGTATTTATCTAAAGATTTTATGCTGTGACAATTTTATACATATTGATGCAATTTTATTCTGCGATTTTTTATCATGTAATTTTTAAAAAAAATATACTACTATTGTATATTAAATTTATTATTTTTCGATTCTTTCCATTTCAAGGTAAGCGTTATTTAACACAATTAATTAAGAAAATATGGTAAATATGGTGGTAATAATAGAATAATTGTACATTATAGGTGATTAATATTAGTGATATGCTGATGAAAAACAATCAACATAGTAAATTTTTTATAAACTTTACCTGATTATAATAAAAATATATATCTTGATTCTATTTTTAAAAAAATATTTGTATCAAGATACATTTTTAGGCCCCCATATCTCAATATTTATCAAGATTGAAAAGTATTTAATCTAATCATTGGTAATGTTGTGAGTAATATTTTTACAATTAACTAGTCATCTTTAATTTCGTTTTGAAATAATTATTTAATAAGAATTTTTACATATAAAATCTAAATCATTTATAATCCTCACAATAAATGGGGGGTGGGGGGGGGGTCCAACATAAATAAAATAATTCAAAATTGAAAGTTCTAAGTAATAATAATATCTTTTTATAATATAAGTTGTATAAATAAAACAATCAAATGTTCTCAAACTTAATTAGTGCTAATTTATTTACCATGCCTTTCAAAAGGTTTGAGATAAATCTATCCGCGGACCATTAATTTTATTTTCTAGATTTTTCTACTTCCCCTAGAGATCAAGGCTATTTAACAAACCCAATGATAATATTCGTAAAATGATGTGATTTTTATTCTACTATAATAAGACCTTGATGAAAAAGCATAGGCGGGGTAGCATAAAATATCCTTACTATAATAAATCTTCCAAACCATTTCAAAGTTCAAAAATCATTAAATAAATTTATTAAGGTTTTAAAATAAAAAATTTATAGTTCTATCTTTGAGCAATCTATTTTAAAATTTTTTTTAATTTGGTTTTAAATCAAAATAAAGTAGTCACTATTAGCAATTATCGCGGCATTACTCTCACTGTGTTAATATCTTCGCGATATAAGATTCATGAAATGGTTTTCGTTATATTAATTACGATTTGGGTTCAGGTATAATGACTTCGTTTAAATTTTTTCCATTATTAACTCTTGTTATTTCGCCCTAAAGAGTTCGCTGTAAGGGTTTCGTTATAAAAATTTGAGGGCTTTATTCATGGGGGAATAGTAATCGCAAGTAGATTTGTGATTAGGTTTCACCATAAATTTAATTTGCTATAATTAACATTCGCGATAAAAGTTTTCGCGGTAAAATTTTTACGGAATTGGCATATAACCTAATAATGACTATTTTTTAATTTATTTCTAAATATTAACCGATTAACTTTCTGAAGGATTTAATTTCTAGAGTTATTCTTCCGTTTTTTTGTTTTTAAGATATTTTTTTTCCGTATCTTTATTATATAGTTTTATTTTTATGAAATCTTTTTTTAAGGTTTATTATCCCTCAGTATTTTTCTCTTTTACCCAATAAGACAAACATACCCTTTTTAAAAAATCATAATATTGAATTACAGAAATGTATTAATATGTGTTAAATCTAGAAACGATTTTTTTTATTTTACCATTATATTTTTCATCAATTTTTTTCCCCGTTATAAAAGTAAACATTGTTTAATTTTGAGTGTAGTTAATTAATTTTCTATCGAATCAAAAATTAACCTTGTCCTTGAAAAAAACCTAGATTTGTACCCGAAGTATTTACACGCGAAGTAAATTATATAAATTTGTAGAATGTTGGAAGTACAAAAAGAAGGATATATTTTATATATCGGTTACACAAAACAAATAAATAAAAAAAATTTTACGAATATTTCTCATATAACCTTCACAACATGAATAGATGTAAATTAAGCCATAACTTTGAAGAAGAATAAAAATAAAATGTTAAAGAAAATCTTAAAAATTGCCCTCTTCTATAATGTAATTAGTTAGGGGGGAATTAAATCGTTTAAAAGGATATAGACTCTGTCGTTGCAGTTATTGATATCTTTATTCAAATTTTAATTGGTTGTATTGATAATGTAGAGCATAATATTTTTTCCTTCTTTAATATTAATCTGTTATAACAGTTATAAAATACTTTTATTTGATAATTCTTGTTTTCAAAGATCTTTTCAACTAAATAGCCTCAAATTTATACATTTATAAAATTGTTTATAGAATGGATCCAAATTAAAGTAATTTCTTAAAAGATCAGAACATAAACAAAATACAAATGATAAATCAAATGTAATATTTATAATCAAATTCCAATTTTTTTTTAGTCGGACACGGACTAGAACTAAAAATATGTATCGGATGGGCTCGGACACGAAATTTTTTAAAATGCGAGCTCGGCCCGCTAATAAATTACTTTGCAGGTTCTAATGTGTATGAAGTTCATATAACTGAAAATATGATTCAATATCTCATTGAGACAACGATATATTATCATGAAAATAATTAAGTATAATCTAATGAATATATTTTAAATCATATTCCATTTACAAAAATATACTAAATTAACTACATTTGAAATTTTAGTTATAATCAATTTTTTTTCCAAATCAACTTTTGACACGCTATTTTGGTTTTCCATATAATTTTTTTTATAATTATAATTAAAACTCTGATTTAAAACTAAATAACTGGGTTTGGTATGAAAATAATTGAACCTGCAAGTCACTAGTTTAGACGACTTAGTTAATCTATTAAAAATTTATCGTTTTACATCATATTATTCAAATGGTAAGTTCTTCCAGCGAATGGCTATACAAACTGAAAATGATTATAGAAAATTAATGAATAAAGTTAGAAGATGTGAGCTTAGTTTAGAAATGCATTTGTATACATTTATTTTTAGTCAATTATAGAAATTTCAAATGCTAATTAAGGTGGAGATTATTCTTTTTTTCCTAAAATGTGTAATGTATCTAAAATTATGTTTTCGATGTATCACATTGACCTACATCCACTGAAAACTAAAAAAAATATATTGTAAAGCAGTTTGCAATGTTATCCATATGATTCCAGATGGAATAGGTTATATGATTCATTAAATGGTCTTTTAACTTGTGGCAGATAATAAGATAAATATAACTTTCATATTATTATAATCAGCACTATATGTATAACTTTTAAAAAAAATTTACTTTTAAATAAAATCTTTCAAGATTGCCCTCTGATAAGATGTAATACGGTCTGTCCTAATGGTCATCAAATCGATAAAAATGGATGTAGAATTTGCCGCTGCAGTAATTTATATCTTGCTAAAATTACAATTTTTTAAAATTGCTCTTTTTTGTTAAAAATAGCTTATTTATTTGATTTGAACATATTTTAATTTTATGTATAATTTTTATTTTTAGACCCGGTCGTTTGCTACTGGAAAAGAAAATGATCAAATTTATTTAAACAAATTATGTATTAATGATTTATAAAGAAATATAAAGTTTTTAATTTTCATTCATTGTTTATAATACAGTTACAATAAAGTTTTTATCTTTAATATATTTTTTGTATCGTATCTACTGAGTAAAACTTTTTAAATAAATTTATAATGACAAAAAAATCCTTAAGCGCAAAATTTGAATTTTAAGCCAACTAATCCATTCCTGCTTTTTTTTAAAAAAAATACCTTATCATTTAAAAAAAATAATAATCAGTTTATCGTTACACTGTTTGTAAGCGTCAAAAATAGTCGGAAAGATGAATAACCCATATATAATTTATGAAGTTTATTCGATGTTATTAATTGACTAATTCCCAGAAGACCCGATCAGCAAATACTCTTATCCCACATTTGTGTGGTTTAGAATTTGATATATTGCCGCATTTTGACCGCCTTTTGTATGGAGTATTAAATTCATCGACGTCTAGTTTACTTTTTAAAATTTTCTCTCAGAGCACAAATGGTTTGATACATTTATTGCCTCGGTTCGACATATCTTTATCATTTATATGAAAATGGGTAGTGTTGTTAAACGGCTCGATTTGAAGCTATTTTTAAAAACTAAATATTTTATTTAGAACCATATTACGCAAGCCTAGAGATTTAAGTCATATATGGCAGAAAGGTTTAATCATCTATTATTTAATTTTTGAGACTTAGGCAATATTTTTTGGTTTTAGCCTTTTTAAAAATCGACTCAAATCGAGCCATTTGACAACACTAATAATGGGTATTAAATGAAATATAATTTATATATATTTTGATTGTATTGATAATTATCTTGGGCTGGTTTAGGGCTTGGAGGGTCAAGAATATTCTCATCAAGACATTATATATGGGTATTAAATAGAAGCTTATTAAAATATTTTGACTAAAATAATAGGATTCAGTCTTTGTCTTAATGGGATTGGATTTGTTTAGATGGGAGACGGGGAGTTAAAATAATAATTTTGATATGGACATCAAATAAGTTATTAAAATATCTTTTATAATGATTATTCTCTGGATTAGCCGGTCTAGATGTTGGGGGTCAGGATTATTTTTAAAACATTCACTCTTGGTTTTAATGAGTTGGACTTGATTTAGAGGGAAGGGAATAATAAAAATTTGATAAGTGTATCAAATGAAAGATAATTATTTTATATTTTGATTGTGATGATAATTAACACTCATACTGGGCGGATCTAAGTATTGAAGGGGGGTGAAGTAAAAGTGTATAGTAAAGTTTAAAAAAATTCGATCAAACTTAGAAAAAAATTTGAAGATAACAAAGTCTGTTTTGTTTAATATATTCTTTAATAAAATATAAAATTTTGCTTAGAAATATTAATGACGCCTTTTAAAATAATGATTATTTTTAAAATGCGACTTTTTTTTATGCTATCAAGGTATATAAGCAGGGTTGCCAGGTCAAAATTTTCAAATTGTGGGAGAAATTAGGTATTTTGTGGGAGAAATATAAAAATTGTGGGAGAAATTGCTAAAAAAATTTTTTTGGATTTAGAATTGACTTAGTTATCCACTTATTATTTTTTATAAATATAAAATCTAATCTATTTTCCAAAATAAAATAGGTAATTATTTTTCAAAATAAAATAGCTAACTTTTTTTAAAATAAAATAGTTAACTTTTTTTCAAAATAAAATAGCCAACTATTTTTCAAAATAAAATAGCCAACTATTTTTCAAAATAAAATAGCCAACTATTTTTCAAAATAAAATATCCAACTCTTTTTCAAAATAAAATAGCCTAACTATTTTTCAAAATAAAATATCCAACTCTTTTTCAAAATAAAATAGTTAACTATTTTCCAAAATAAAATACCCAACTATTTTTCAAAATAGGTAATTACTGTACGACACAAAATTTCTTAGAGTACTATCTTTATTATTAAAAAAACATTGATTTATTATAATATATTAATTTTGTTTAAAAATAATAACCAACGATCTTTTTTAAATACAAAAGAATGTAAACAAGATAAAATTTTATAAAAAATTGTAATTTTACAATGTAAAAAAATAAATGGGGGAAGGGAATATGATATTTTGAGGTATCAAAAATCTTCAAAGCATAAATCAGTACAGGGCATTCTATCAACATCTATTTCAAAACAAAAATATTCTTCAAAAATAAGAAATAATATAGATGCAACTACAGTTGCGGAAATGGTAAATACCTATCATGCAGTACAACATTCAGAGAGTTACTCAACATCTCAATGTTGGTAGAATCTTTCCCCATAATATTTAACGACTAATATAAATGAATAGAATACTTTGTAGAACACAAAATGAGCAAGGCTATCAACAATGTTTTAGGATATAAATCCAGAAGGTCAATTCTTGACGATTTGAAAGATGTGCAAACATATGCAATTCTAACAGATGCATCTAATAAGGAGATATCAAAACATTTCCCTTGATCCTCCCCTATTTCAACAAAATTAATGTCATTTTAATAAAACTATTAAAAAAAATTTCTCCAGATATGAAATATCCAAAGACATAGCTAACCATATATAATGGCACAATGAATTGCATGGTAGCTTTCTGATCTGATAATTCCTCAGTGAATTTGGCAAAAACCAGAGTGTACAGAATTGAGCCAGCATAATGTTGGTTGACAGGTTCCTCCTAATACGCGCCATCGTAGAATTTTAAAATACAAACCTTTAAAAAATAAATAGATTATAAAAGCTGTCCTATTTGAAAATAATTTTCAAAAATAAATGGCAGAAGTATATTTAGGAATTTTACATATAGGAAATCTACTATATGCTGTTAATATGCAGTTGCAATCAGAAGAATATAATTTAATAAAGGCTCACTAAATTATGCTGCAGAAATACCAAAGTAAGAATATTACTATTATAGGATAATTATTAATAAGATTTAATATGATGCTTCTTTATTTTTATGATTTGCCATAATATTCAAAATATTAATTTTACAATGTAAAAAATAAATTTATTTGATTTTATGCAAATGTATAAATAAGATTTTATAAAATATAGAAAGTCAAATAGTTATAGTTAATTATATTTTATATGAGATTTAAATAATGGAACTAAACGTTTACCGTCGTTATTAAGATATTTATAAAAATCCTGGCATGACATTTTATAATTTTGTTTAACCATTAACTCGGCCTCTTAGGATATCTTAAGCTTAGATTAAAGATGATTAAGATAATAATATTTTCTAAGATGAGTTCCACTTTCATTGCTAATTTTTAAAAATATTACTTCTAATATTAATAATATATTTTTTAATATATAATAGTACATAAGCAATTTATATTGAAAATAATTTTTCTTTTTATATATTTAATTATATCATTTTATTGTCCAAAAAACAACATCAGTATTGGAAACTAATGCTTTAACCTCAAAACAATCTAAATCTCACCTAGAAGATAACTATCATGGTATATATAAATAAAAATATAAAATATGTATAATATTTAGGATTTTTTAAGCTTAGATTAAAGATGATTAGGATAATAATATTTTCTAAGATGAGTTCCACTTTCATTGCTAATTTTTAAAAATATTACTTCTAATATTAATAATATATTTTTTAATATATAATAGTACATAAGCAATTTATATTGAAAATAATTTTTCTTTTTATATATTTAATTATATCATTTTATTGTCCAAAAAACAACATCAGTATTGGAAACTAGTGCTTTAACCTCAAAACAATCTAAATCTCACCTAGAAGATAACTAACATGGTATATATAAATAAAAATATAAAAAAAGCACTAGTTTCCCATACTATTCTAACTTCAAATTTTGAAAATGTCGAATGGATTGGATTGGATGGAGAATTTAAAATTAGCGGAAAAATAAAATAAAAGAACTAGACATATTTTTCGAATAAATATTTAAATTTTATTTTAAAAATATAAAAATAATCAAATACTGTCTCTCAAAATTATTATTTATATATTAAAATGCTAAAAAAAAAATTGTGGGAGAAATTAAAAAATTGTGGGAGATTTTTGTGGGAGATTGTGGGAGATTTCTAATTGTGGGAGTTTTGTGGGAGTGAGATGTATGTGGGTAAACTAAAAAATTGTGGGAGACTCCCACTGATGGGGGGAGGCATGGCAACCCTGTATATAAGTGATATAAAAAATGCAACATATGGGGGAAAAAAGTGTCAATTTCTGGAGATATGGAAGAACTCTCTGACTAAGTTTATTATTTAAATACTATACTTACTCGAGTTGAGGCTTGCGCAGTCATTTTCCCTGATAAACCTAGTTATATTTTTATTTCGTCCAATTTTTTTATTTTTAGAATGGCAAAATGTGACGTAGAAAGATGATCAAATTTATTTTTAATGAATTATGTATTAATGATTTTTATAAAGTTTTTATTTCCATATTTTTGTCTATAATATACAAAGTTTTTAATTTTTTTTTTATATTTAGTTTATCATATCAATTGAGTCATATTTTTAAAATAAAATTAATGAAAATTGATCATAAATCGCAATTAGGTTCGGACTTTAGGCCATTAAATCTTCCCATTCGTGCTCTTATCCAAGCAAGTAAGAAAGTAAACGTAAGCAAGTAAGGAAGGAGGGAAAGGAGGGAAAGGAGGGAAGGAAGGAAGGAAGGATGGAAGGAAGGAAGGAAGGAAGGAAGGAAGGAAGGAAGGAAGGAAGGAAGGAAGGAAGGAAGGAAGGAAGGAAGGAAGGAAGGAAGGAAGGAAGGAAGGAAGGAAGGAAAGGAGGGGGGGGGGGGTAGAGTAAAGAAAGAAAAGAAGAAAAAAAGGAAGAAATAGAACAAGTTTTACATCTAATAAAAAGTTAAACCAATTCTTATTTTTTATATCGAAAAGAAATTTGAAACAAATTATCCTGTATATTTGTCGATTAAAAATAAATTCACCATGGTATAAAAAATATTTAATATTTAAAATATTTTTATCTATTTTGATATAGATTTCACATTATGTTATAATTTCAAATATAAAATTTGAAAAAAAGTAGATAAATTGTTGGGTCAAGTTTCAGACAACATCAAAATACTCCTCCCTAATGTATTAATGATGAGTTCATCTGATGCCAATATTAAGCCCATTAAATATTTAATAGAATACATGTATGAACAGCCTCGTAGCCATGAGGAGGGGGGGGGGGGTTACTTAGCATCCAAATTTGTATTTAATGACTTATAAAACAAAAAATAATTAGCCGAATTAAACTTTGCCCCACCCTCTCCATCCACTGACGCTTCCTGTACACGGGCTTGTGCATGCAAATTAATTGCCAAAATATTCGACTGTCATAAATTGAGGTTTGGACTTTAAAACCTTCTTTTTATAATTTACCATGAAAAATTAAGTTTAACAAAACCATAGTATTAATTTATAATACTATATAATACCTCAGGCCATTTACAAAATAATTAATTAATATAAAAGATGTTTTAATAGGTTTTGGAAAATCGTCATTATATATTTCTAATTGTTTTCAATTGTAATTTAATTTTATATTCACAATATTAAATCATTTTCAAAATAAACAATGTTGCAAAATAGGGAGTATTCAATTTTTATTTAGTTTACTCATTAATGATTTCTTCTCGAAAAATGATGATGATATTTCTAATATTCTGCCCCATTCTTTCGAGCTACCTTTGTCAGTACTACTCAACAATAAAAAAACCTATAGGTAAATGTGTAATTGAAATTTTGTGATATTGATAAACAACACGATTTTATCTTGGACCAATGAATAGACTAAATTCGGCCAGCTTGATTTGATTAGTGGGTGAAAAAAGACCTTAAATTATACTAGGCGTTGGGCTAGCCCCTGGTCCGTAGCAAGTAATTTGTGTTTTAGGAGAAGGTGCGACTGTTTATTGAGGAGTGTGCATAATTTTTGAATAAAACAAATAGTAGGATACTCCTAAAAAAAATTTGATATCTTCCACGCGCATTCAAGCTAACTGTAAATTTATCAATTCTTTTTATACTATAAAAATAAATGTTAATCCTTTATTCATGCCAATTCTTATATAATTTAATTGTTAAAGCATATTATTTGATTCTTATATTCATTTTTAGTGTTTAGTCTTAATTTACCCTTAAACTAAGGGGAGTTAAGAAAAATAATAGAGATAATAAGTAGTTAGATCCAATAATTTTGGTAGCTAATCTTTGTAAAAAGAGGGAGAGATTCCTTTTCTCTAACCTTAAAAACATGGCTCTGGCTGACAATTAATTTGAAGAAAAGTAATCTTATATCAATTATATTAATTTTTTTCAAAAAATAATTAGAATTTTGTTTACAACAGCCCACTCAAGTTGAAAAGGTTCAGATTCTTATTGCACATAAAACATCACCTAAATCATATTTATTGCTAATATGAATCTAGTAATAGGAAATGAAGAAAAAATATATTAGGATGATTATTTTTTTAAGTAGCAATCTTAATCAATATAATATGATGTTATTAATATTTTAAATACTATTATTTCGTAACTGTTTTTAACACTAGCGTCGGCGTAGTAAAATAGCCATCGGTGGAGGATTAGCGCGGCGACGTACTTCTATATACCATTCAATTGATGATAAATTTATATTTGTTGTATGAAAATCCTTTAATCATTGAGTCATAAGTTCATTTATTTGGTTTCTATAAAGTGAAATATATTTTTTAAAAAAATGTTGAAAACGAAAATTATATTTTTCGTTTAGAAACAAGGTTTTCACAATTCTTTGGCCAGCTATCTAAAATGGCTACAAATAGAGCTTATTCCCCCTATCTTTTTTACCTATCTTTCATATAGAAAATTATGGCACATTTTTTTTTGATATTATGTTTTAAAACCGAATGTTTCCAAGCGCAAATTTTTTTTTTGATGTCGGCAATATGTTATTTTTACAACTTTAAATCATTTTTTGAGCTCGTTTTTTTAAATATATTCTATTATGTTTGGAACGCTTATCTTATGAATTGTAGACAATTTTTTCTGTTAACCTTTGAGTCATTTATAATTTATATAAAAAATATATAAATATTTTAATATATATTATATTAAGCTTAAAAGTTCATGGTAAAATTGTCTGAAATTCACTGATGATGGTATACATTTCCGGTAAAATAAGATTTTAAAATTTTTAAAAACGTGCTCAAAAAATGATTTAAAGTTAAAAAAAATAACATATTGACGGAAAAAACACATTGACGCTAACATATACATTATAAACTGTATAACCTATCTTATTTGGCGTCGGGGCCAAGTGATTTTACAAAAACTTAGACAGTTTGACAATTTATCAAAACATTTTACTTTCCAATAGTAGTTAACAAGAATTTTATTTAGTCCTATATAGTCAAATTATTAAATTGCCCAAATTATTAAGAGCCCAAATTAGGTAGGCAGAAATAAAAAAACGAATCATTTTCAGGTATATATTTTTAGTTTGTTCCCCTCCCCCTCCCCTTGTTCTTTTCCTTGGGAAAATGGCAGTGATAAAATATTTTTTATAAATCGTCACCTGATAAATAGATTATTCCATCTCCACTTTTTATAATTCTACAGGAGAGTTAAAATTTAAGTTTCTTCAGTATGATGGTCTAACTTTATACAGACAATGATTTAACTTATTTTGTATATATTTCGGAATTTTTATTTAAATAGAATAGTATAACTAAAAAATGGATTTATGTTAAAAAATAATTCATTTTTTACAAAAAGTGGATAAGGAATGAATTATTTAGCACTCGTTTGCCTTTTGCTAAAATATTGCTTTTATCGATTTTGTTTGGTAATATATTATATTTCCAATTCTTATACAGAATGTCCTCTAAGAAAATGCACGGTATGTCCATATGGTTACCAATTTGATGAGCAGGGTTGTCAAACATGTGATTGCTGTAAATATTTTGATAAAATACTTTTTTGAAAAAATTTTTAAACCAATGTAAAATAGCATTCGGGATAATTTGGGGTCATAGCCTACCTCTCTCTTTTGTTAGAACTCCTATTTGAAATATAGTCTTAAAGCTAAATAAATATTATTGATTTAAACTGATAATTATACTTTGTTTTCTTTTAGCTTTGATCACACCCAGATGTTCTAACAAATGCGACAATGGATTTGAAATAGACAAGTATGGTTGTGCAACTTGTAAATGCAGTTAAGCAAAATATTTGATATATATTTTGAATTTTCTATTATTTTTGCCAAAATACTGTTTTACGGACCGATTTATTGATAATTATATTTATATGAGTTGTTTTTTTTATAGAAAATTGTGAAATGCCAAAATTTGACCAAAAAATTTTTTTCCTTCTGACAATATCTTCTTCCAATGATTGAACGTTACTTGATTGTCACACTTCCTTAATTCTTCCAAGTTTATTAAATATCCCAAAGGACCTTATTAAACTCGAGTTTAACCCAATTAAACTTGTGTTATCCAAACAAAATCCTGCCAGATCCTAATAAACTTTAGTCTGATTCAACTAAACTTTGGTCTGGCTCGCTAAACTCGAATCAAGAGGCTTGGACAAATATTCTGTTTGACTCGAATCGTATCGCATCTTGATTTTTCAATTTTAATTTCAGCAGGAGCGGGACCTCGACAAAATTTTAAAATATTTTTTTTCAATAACAATTTTCTTCGAGTGCCCTATTTTTCGTATGCAAACATACCTTTTAAAGATGATTGGGTCGAGCCGTACCTTCCGATAATGTCTGCGAAGACAGGCTCATTAGAATTATTTCACCCATCTTTCTTACTATTTTTTTTTTATCCAATGCAAATTTAATATATATTTTTTTGTAAATTTTTGTTTTTAGAACCGAAAGCTTCGTACTAGAAAAGAGGACCATCAAATTTATTTTAATAAATTATTTATTATTTAAATCAAGATATAAATGATCATTTTCATATTTCTGTCTATAATGTAATATACTGTATAGTTATTTTCTTTTCAATATATTTAATATTCGTATCGCATCAACTGCCAAATTTTTTTAATAAATTTATTATGAAAAGAGAATCATAAAGCGCGAAATTTTAATTTTAAGCCACTAAATCTTCCTTTCACGCCTATTCATTCGCAATATTTTTTATTATCAAAGTACCTTCATAATACCTCAAATACTTTAACTTGGCGTGTGCCTAAAAACTAGAACCCTTTCCCTTACGGACGATTGGGTGTTTTTATTGTGCCTTGGCCTTTATGGCGCTGGGACAGAGCGTTTATTGCGAAAAATTTTCAATATGCACAAAGTAATAGTGAAATAACTAATAACACATTGCAATATTAAAAACCGAAGGCGAGGAAAGGTCAATAGAGAAATATAAATTAACTAGTTAATAACCCGTCAAGAATGACGGGGTTGAGGGGTAATGAGTTTGTGTATATGGTACTATATATACTTTATTAATATATTATATAAAAATATTAAAATTTAGGCAAAAAAGAGGTAAATTTGTGAATCACACCTCATAAGATATTCTTAATTTCTGATTCATCTATCATCTAATAATAGAGAAAAGTATGATGACCCGTCTTTCTTGAAGGGCAAAATGAAAATTATATAACTAAGAGTACCAGAGCTCCCGTTAGTCAGCATTGCTGAGTCCGTCAAAAATGACGGAGAATGAGAATTTTCTCCTTACTCTTTAATGATAGTTGTTACCTGTTATTTGAAAATAATATCCAATTTTTATTCTTTATAACCCCCCCCCCATCTTTAGGTAGGCCCACATTAAAACTAAGTTTAAATGCTATATTTTGAGTCAAAATATATTTAAAGCTTTTACTTGATACTCATATCAATATTATTTTTTAAAATATTACTGATCATCTATGTCTATTATTTAATATTGAAAAAATTCCCAAGCAAGGCCATAATAATTTTGAAAAAATTTCCCCAACCCCAACCAAAGATCATAATAATTATGGTAGTTGAGAACTGGAATAAAATATTTTAAAAAATCATAATGAATTTAAAAATACAATCAAAATCAGATTTTATCCCTTGGTTTATTTGTTTTAGGTCAATGTCTGATCCATAGTTAATAATAAAAAAAATTCCCAAGCGTCCAAGCTGATAAAAATTTGAAAATTTTCCCAAAGCCCAATATAATTTATAAAAATATTTTGCAAGCCCAGCCCGTCCCTAATTTTAAAAAAAATTTCTCAAACATTGCCAACCTATAATAATTTTGAAATTGTTTTCCTAAGCCTGGAACTTCCAATAAAAAAGATAAATATTGATATATTTAAATTACTTTAGCATAATATAATTTCATTATAAGAAGAATTGTATTACATAATTTAGTTTTCTTTTTTTTAAAAAAAAAATTTAACATTAAAGGTATATAGTCTCCTTCGATTTATATAACATTAAGATGATAAGAAAGTTGATACCAAAAATAAATATTAACATTAAGATGATAGGAAAGTTGATACCAAAAATAAAAATTAACATTAAGGTTATACGAAAACGTTCATTCTTGATTACGATGATTATATATATTAGATATGCGTATATTATTTATAGTAAATATTGCGGGGACGAATCGTTCCATGCATTTGTTGTCTTGGGATAATTTTCGGAATTCATATGGTAAGTCGTCACAGATTGAGATTATAGACTGGACAACTAGGAAAGTAATGACTGGGTAGCTTGGCTTACTTGGCTTATAGTAAAACCGTCGTGGAGACCTCGTTTAGATTGTCGGCATCTTGATCGTGAGGAGCACTGAATAGGATGTCCCATCTCTCTCGCAAAGCCCGATACGCGATGGCCCATTGGAGAGATTCTCGTCGGTGGATACTTAAATAGATATTTTTCTAGATAGATGTAAAGGCTTCGAATCCAATTATCAGCGGTATTTGCGTTAGTATGATTTCCATCAAGAAAGAAAGAGGGGAGGAGAGGAGAGGAAAAAGAAGGAAGGGATGCTGACTTACCAGGTCATAACGCTTTAACTTTTTATCTATTGAACTAATTTCTCTCAATATTGGTTAAAATGTGAAAAGATTAAATAAGTAAGCCCCAAGTTTCCCCAGGCGAGGTCGATTCGTGCTTGACTTTATAATTATAAACATCTTTATAAATATCAATATTTTTTTAAAAAATAAATAATTTCGTTAAAATTGCAATTAATATCAGGTTCTCTCCTTAAACCAATTTTATTTTAATTCTTCAAATAGTAGAGGCATCGTTATAAGACCTCAAAATAACTCCGTCAAACATAAACTTAATCAATAATTTTCTATTTAGAAAGCTAAATTTAAGAAGATAGAGGAGCATGTTTTATTGATAAACTATTCTTTTTTTTAAAGTTATATGTTTTAAAGGATTCAAACGCAACGAATATCGGTTCAGTATCCGATAAAAATAAAGATTTATCAAACTTCGGTTTGTTAAAATTCATAATATCGGTTCGGTTTGCACTTTAAAAACCGGTTCTAACCTCTTTACATGCAAACTTATTATAATTATGTAGAGAAAAAAATGTTAACATTTAAAAATAATATTGAGCCATATCCAATTAAAATATTTCAAGATTTTATTCCGTCAAATAATGTCCATAAGGATAAAGAATAAACTATGGTTGAGAACACTTTTATACGTTAACTCGGGTAGTTGCCGTCAATTAGCAATATATAAAAATATATAAAAAATAGTTACTGATACTTATAATCAATCAATAAAAATTTATTATTATAATCGTTAAAAGAGTTCATCGAAAGATTCAAACTGGTTCACCGATATTTTTAAAGGTTCGGGTGATAAAATTTGGTTAAAGTTCTGATCATTTTTTATTTTATTCATTTTCAAAATACCAAAAAAAGAGGAACCGAAACCGCTTAGAAATTTTGTACAAGAGGCTGTAATCTCCTATTTGTCCATGATTATATATAGCATTATTTATCGTCTTCCGCAATAATATCGTAGTATTCCTCTGCGGATATAAAAACTTTAATGGTTAATTTGATTTAGGAAAACAGATAAATCATTAAATCCTATCCATAGAAATTTGCAATAGGAAGAAATCTCATTCCCTTCTTTGGATTCTTTTTATTTAACCAATAAAACATTCTATTTAAAACCTTTAATTTAATATTATTTTTTTAAAAAATGCTTTATTTATAAAGTAACCATAAAGCTCTTCGTCACATTTTTAAAATGGGAGAATTACAAGAACGTTACACTTTATGTAGCGTAGCGCTAACTGTAACATAATTGATAGGAATAGAAATTACTTTCATTAGAGTTTTGGAAAAAAATTTTAAAAAAATCTTCTTATAACCTTTGGTATTATGATATGTTATCGGGTTATATTTATTTATCTTTTACATCCTGGTTTTGTCAACAAAAAAAACATATCAATTTTTTTTTTGATTTTTATAACAAAATATTAAAATAATTTTTTAAATAATTAATTTTATCTAAAAATCCAGAGAATTATTTCAAAATTCTCATTTCTTAAGCAAGAAATTGAATTATAATCAATGATGATCAAATTTCTTATTTTCTGTTCCTTTATTTCAAGTTACTTGGGCAAGCAGAACAACCTAACGATCCTAAAAAATTGGAGTAAATATGTTTAATTCTTTATTTCTTCCTTTCTTTCTCTTTCTTTAACTTTCAAAAATTAAATATAATTATAAAAATATTTTTAATTTGCAAAAAAGGTTAGTTATATTCAAAATGAATCCTCATTTTGTAATGGCTTAGTAGTTCAGAAATATATATCTCGGTTAAGGCGCAAAAATCTGGCTTGCTTCTCAGAGTTTTCTAAACAAACTCTTGGACCGGCCAGAAGGGTTATGTTTCTAGATACAAAAAATCTTATGCAGTAACATTTTTATAAAATGTCTTTATCTAGACATTTTAAGCGGTGACAATTTTAGATACAAATTGATGCAATTTTATTTTGCGATTTTTTTATCTTACAATTTAAAAAAAAATTTATCACTATTTGATATTCGACTTTTTTATTATTTTTAAAAAAAATATTATAAAATAAATTATATAATTTACAGAGGATTAAAAAATATATATTAAAATGGATACTATAAAAAATATATATATATATATTTAAAAAAAGGTGGGTATATATCATCCAAGAGAAGAATGAATGCTTAAAAAATTAGACCTATTTTATATTAAATTTATTATTTTTCGATTCTTTCCATTTCAAGGTAAGCGTTATTTAACGCAATTAATTAAGAAAATATAGTAAATATGGTGGTAATAATAGAATAATTGTACATTATAGGTGATTAATATTAGTGATATGCTGATGAAAAACAATCAACATAGTAAATTTTTTTTAAACTTTACCTAATTATAATTAAAATATATATCTTGATTCTATTTTTAAAAAAATATTTGTATCAAGATACATTTTTAGGCCCCCATATCTCAATATTTATCAAGATTGAAAAGTATTTAATCTAATCATTGGTAATGTTGTGAGTAATATTTTTACAATTAACTAGTCATCTTTAATTTCGTTTTGAAATAATTATTTAATAAGAATTTTTACATATAAAATCTAAATTATTTATAATCCTCACAATAAATGGGGGGAGGGGGGGGGGTCCAACATAAATAAAATAATTCAAAATTGATATTTCTAAATATGTTATATAAATAAAACAATCAAATGTAACTCAAACTTAATTAGTGCTAATTTATTTACCATGCCTTAAAAGGGTTTGAGATAAATCTATCCTTTCTGGATTTTTCTACTTCCCCTAGAGATCAAGGCTATTTAACAAACCCAATGATAATATTCGTAAAATGATGTGATTTTTATTCTACTATAATAAGACCTTGATGAAAAAGCATAGGCGGGGTAGCATAAAATATCGTTACTATAATAACTTCCAAACCATTTCAAAGTTCAAAAATCATTAAATAAATTTATTTAGGTTTTAAAAAAAGAAATTTATAGTTCTATCTTTGAGCAATCTATTTTAAAAAAATTTTTTAATTTGGTTTTAAAAAATAAATATTTCAAAATAAAGTAGTCACTATTAGCAATTATCGCGGCATTACTCTCACTGTGTTATCGTTATATTTATTACGATTTGGGTTCCGGTATAATGACTTCGTTTAAATTTTCGCCATTATTAATTCTTAAAAGTTATGCTGTTATGTCGCCCTATAGAGTTCGCTGTAAGGGTTTCGTTATAAAAATTTGTGCGCTTTATTCATGGGGGAATAGTAATAGCAAGTAGATTTGTGATAAGGTTTCACCATAAATTTAATTTGCTATAATTAACATTCGCGATAAAAGTTTTAGCGGTAAATTTTTACGGAATTGGTATATAACCTAATAATGACTATTTTTTAATTTATTTCTAAATATTAACCGATAAACTTTCTGAAGGATTTAATTCTTAGAGTTATTCTTCCGTTTTTTTGTTTTTAAGATATTTTTTTTCCGTATCTTTATTATATAGTTTTATTTCTATGAAATCTTTTTTAGGATAAGGTTTATTTTCCCTCAGTTTTTTTCTCTTTTACCCAATAAGACAAACATACCCTTTTTAAAAAATCATAATATTGAATTACAGAAATGTATTAATATGTGTTAAATCTAGAAACGATTTTTTTATTTTACCATTATATTTTTCATCAATTTTTTTCCCCGTTATAAAAGTAAACATTGTTTAATTTTGAGTGTAGTTAATTAATTTTCTATCGAATCAAAAATTAACTTTGTCCTTGAAAAAAACCTGGATTCGTACCCGAAATATTTACACACGAAGTAAATTATATAAATTTGTAGAATGTTGGAAGTACAAAAAGAGGGAAGCTATATTTTATATATCAGGTTACACAAAACAAATAAATAAAAATTTATATTTCTCATATAACCTTCACAACATGAATAGATGTAAATTAAGCCACAACTTTGAAGAAGAATAAAAATAAAATGTTAAAGAAAATCTTAAAAATTGCCCTCTTCTATAGTGTAATCTGTTAGGGGGGAATTAAATCTTTTAAAAGGATATAGACTCTGTCGTTGCAGTTATTGATATCTTTATTCAAATTTTAATTGGTTGTATTGATAATGTAGATAATAATATTTTTTCCCTGTTATAACAGTTATAAAATACTTTTATTTGATAATTCTTGTTTTATCAAAGATCTTTTCAACTAAATAGCCTCAAATTTTTACATTTATAAAATTGTTTATAGAATGGATCCAAATTAAAATAATTTCTTAAAAGATTAGAACACAAGCAAAATACAAATGGAAAATCAGATGTGATATTTATAATCAAATTCCAATTTTTTTTTAGTCGGACACGGACTAGAACAAAAAATTTATCTCGAATGGGCTCGGACACGAAATTTTTTAAAATGCGAGCTCGGCCCGCTAATAAATTACTTTGCAGGTTCTAATGTGTATGAAGTTCATATAACTGAAAATATGAATCAATATCTCAGTGAGACATCGATATATTATCATGAAAATAATTAAGTATAATCTAATGAATTATATTCCATTTCCAAAAATATACTAATTTAACTACATTTGAAATTTTAGTTATATGCAATTTTTTTTTCCAAATCAACTGGTGACACGCTATTTTGGTTTCCCATATTTTTTTAATTATAATTAAAACTTCAACCCCAATAACCAAGGTAGACAAGGAGGAAGGTGCATCAAAATTATAGGAGTATAACTTATGGGGATGTATCACTACTCGCTGTAATAATTTGAAGTGTATATTACATCACCCCTCTTGGGTTTGGTATGAAAATAATTGAACCTGCAAGTCTCTAGTTTAGACGACTTAGTTAATCTATTAAAAATTTATCGTTTTACATCATATTATTCAAATGGTAAGTTCTTCCAGCTAATGGCTATACAAACCTGAAAATGATTATAGAAAATTAATGAATAAAGTTAGAAGATGTGGGCTTAGTTTAGAAATGCATTTGTATACATTTATTTTTAGTTCCAATTATAGAAATTTCAAATGCTAATTAAGGTGGAGATTATTCTTTTTTTCCTAAAATGTGTAATGTATCTAAAATTATGTGCAGTTTGGGATGTATCACATTGACCTACATCCACTGAAAATTAAAAATATATATTGTAAAGCAGTTTGCAATGTTATCCTTATGATTCCAGATGGAATAGGTTATATGATTCATTAAATGGTCTTTTAACTTGTGGCAGATAATAAGATAAATATAACGTTCATATTATTATAATCAGCACTATATGTATAACTTTAAAGAAAAAAAAATTAACTTTTAAATAAAATCTTTCAAGATTGCCCTCTGATAAGATGTCATACGGTCTGTCCTAATGGTCATCAAATCGATAAAAATGGATGTAGAATTTGCCGCTGCAGTAATTTATATCTTGCTATTACAATTTTTTAAAATTGCTTTTTTTTATTAAAAATAGCCTATTTATTTTATTCATGTAAAAGCTATATAATTATATATATTAAGATATAGTCAGTCCCAATATTTTAAAAATATTATATAGAGCCATCATTGTTTATACGAACAAATTCGAAAGCTATAATCAACTTTTAAATTAATACAAAATAAATCTTTAAAGAATGCCTTCAGTTGGGTTGTAAGGAATGCATTTATGGTAACGAAGTCGATGAAAATGGATGTAGAACTTGCCAATGCAGTAATATTCATATTTTTATTAAATGTTTTTTTAAAGAAAATTGCATTTCAAAGCTAATAATCATTATCGGTGATAAAATTAAAACAATTTATTCGATTATTTAAGAGAGTTGGATAAATTATAATGTGAACTTTATCAAATATATACTTCTTTTAAGATTGTCCTTTGTTGAGATGCAAGGAGTGTGCTAATGGCAATCAAATCGATGAAAATGGATGTAGAACCTGCCGTTGTAGTTTGTTTATTTCTATTAAAACTATGTTTTTTTTTTAAATATGGCTAATAAACATTTTCAGTCATCTTTGTTCTGAGCGGTCAGAATGAATTTCTTCTATTCTTAGAATTTTACTTCTCCATTCTCATCTGTCATGCGTCTGGTTAAAGCCTTTCCCAAATCCATCTATTATACTAAACCTTTTTGCGTTCTTATCTTAAACATTTAATTATTCTTTTTTTTCTTTCTTTCGTTCCCTATCTACGTATTTTAATCATGTAAACTATTATGTTCTTCCTGAAGCTAACGCTTGAATTAGAAATTCTCTACAGGCATTTATATTGACATAGTGATTGATAGCGACTTAGGTATAAAGCGGATATGACTATTCTTCCTAAATATTTTATTTCTCTAAAATAAGTTGTACAAAGTTTGGAATATCTCACACAATAATTTAAAATAAAACATTATAATTATAAAACAGTTTGATATTCTATCCATTGTAATACGCGGTGAGTTTATTTGATTGTTCTTTTACATTAGATCATAAGATAAATTTTCAGAAAAAATTATTCTTTTAATAAAATCTTTCAAGATTGCCCTCCTTTGGTAAATTGTACTAAGTACTGTTCTAATGGTTATCAAATCGATGAAAATGGATGTAGAACTTGCCGTTGCAGTAATTTATATTTTGCTAAAATTACAACTTTAAAAATTCATTATGTTAAAATTAGCCTATTACATTCGATTCGTGTAAAAGCAAGATAATTATCATATAATAAGATATTCAGCACTTTGAAAATATTAAATATAGCTTTCTTTGTATTCGAACAAATTCTAAAGCTAAATATTTGTACTCTTAAATTAATATAAAATAAATTATCAATAGAATGTTTGGAGTTAGATTGCAAAGATTGCATATATGGTAATCAAATTGATGCAAATTGGTGTAGGACCTGCCGATGCAGTATAATCGTATTTTATTAAAATTATTTAAGAAAATTTAAACCATTTTAATCTTTGACCGATTGGCATGAGAATTTTATAATAATAATAAGACTTTGTGTAATAAATTAAGCTATAAATAATAAAGTTATATGAATTATACATCTTACAAGATTGTCCTCTATTAGAATGCAAGGAATGCGCTAATGGCAATCAAATCGATGAAAATGGATGTAGAACCTGCCGTTGTAGTATGCTCATTCCTATATTTAAACTGTGTTTTTTCAAACTAATAAACATTTTCAGTCTTCTTCTATTTGTAGGTTCTAGTATAATTCATTAAAGTCTCATATGTCTCGTGTCATATGGCTGTAGCCTTTTCTAATTCCATCCTATTTTTAGCCTTTTTTTCGCTCTAATCATCAACACATCTCTCTTAGAGCTTTTAATCATGTAAACTTTTTTAATCTGCCCCCCCCCCAATACTTTTACGTTGCTCGTATTATGATATTTTTCCTTTACCCAACATCAGCATTCTTATTTATGTTACCCTCATCTTTTCCTCCTTCTAATACCTTGCAAACGATGTAGAGACAGATTTCTAAGACAAAATAACACTATATTTTGCCTGGGAATTTTTGGAATTTCTTTTACTTTCGATTGAACTTTACAACCCTAATGATAAACGTCTAAGATTCATCCAAGACTTCATGGAAGAGTGGTGAGTTCCTTACCTGACCTTTCTTGCGCGGATCCACTCGAATTCTCTAACCTAGATTATGATGCCATGAACGCAGAAAGTGATCAAATTTATCAAATATTTTTTTAAGTTACCTTCCAACCATTTAATCATACCAATCATAGCTACAATGTTAAATTCATTTGGCACTCACGTCATAGCCTCTTCCAATTCTCTTTCTTTCCTTCTTTCTCTCTTTCTTTCTTCCTTCCTTCACTTTCATATTCTCCGTTGATAGCTAAAACATTCATTAATGCATATAAAAATAGTAATCTTCATTCTTCTAATCGAATAATTATATATTCGATTTGTATTCTCTTTTGAATAGGCCTAGTGACGTCACTTAGTCCTTACAATCTTAGGTGGCTCAAAAAATATTTTAAAATTAACTGATTTTTTTGCTAACATTTTCAAAATGACTTTTTTTAAGGTATTTTTTAAAAATAAACTAAGGGGGCTCTTCATAGGGAGCACGAGCCTCTGTGCATCCCCCCCCACACCTAGTAACGCTATTAAATTGGTCTACCTACTATTAACCGATTCTTTTCGAAGTTTGATAATTATAATCACCTTTAGGATTATTTATACAACCGAAATTTTAAGCTATAACTTTGTAAATATCAATTTCTAAAAGAAAAGAATATTAATATATGAAACATATCTTTCAAGATTGTCATGATTTAAGATGCAAGGAGTGCTCAAATGGAAATCAAATCGATGAAAATGGATGTAGAACCTGCAAATGCAGTTATATATTTATATTTTTTTTTATTAATACTGCTAAAAAATATTGCTTATTCTCTTATTAATGCTGCTAATTAAGAATGTATAAAATTATATTATTTGATTCTTACATCTTATTCCTAATATTTATTCATTTTTGTTAATTTTGTGATAAGTTGAGTATTAGTGCCTGGAAATATAATAGAAATAAAATTAAACCATAATATGAAATTCTAATCCCTTTATTAAACTCTGTTAATTATAAATGTAAATTAACATAATGGAAAAAGTAACAAAAAATAAAATAGAAAAAGATTAAAAAAGAAATTTATAAACGAAAAATAAAAAGTAAATAACTTCAATTGTTAAACTCTTAAAGTATGAAATATCTCCAATTATCACGCGTTTTCATCTCATTTGCATAGTCTAAGACTTAAATAATAAAGTAATAATTTTAATAACATATTATTTTTGTTTGAATATCATCACAATTTGAATAATAAATTTTTTTGTAACTGAATATTACAACATATTTTACCTTAAACTATTGTATAACTGATAAATTTATCTCAAATTATTGAATACTTTTCTATTATGATGATAATGATTCAAATTTTTTTTCGGTATATAACCAAATTTGTATCAATTTTAAATTGATATTATTATTATTATATATATTTAATTTTTATCGTTTTTCACAAGATTGTACTAAAATAAAACTAAAATGCCCCTTTTGTCCACTTGGTTACCAATTGGATGAAAATGGATGTGAGACTTGCAACTGCAGTAAAAATTAAATTCTCTTAATTTTTAAAATATTTTGTTTTTAATTTTTTTTTCCTTTCAATTTCAATTGTATAACCAGAAAATTGATATAAATATATATTATGTATTTTTTGACCACTATTTTTTATATTGATAAAATTTTATGGTTAAAATAATTTCGCATAAATTTGGCTGAATATAATTAAGTTAATCTATTGAAAATTTTTAATGATAAACAGTTTGCCTAATTTTATCTATTTACTAGGTTGCAATAAACCTAGGTGCTTCAATAAATGCTCATATGGGTATGAAACGGATAAGTACGGTTGCTCAACTTGTAAATGCAGTTAAACAACCATTGATATAATTTTTTTTATTAATTTTTTTTTGGCAAAATATTATTTTTCCTTGTTGGGCGCATTTTTGTATACGATTTAACTGATAATAATTTATATTCGCGATATAAAACGTGTAGGATGTCCTTTAAGGAAATGCAAGGTGTGTCCTAATGGTTACAAATTTGATGAACAAGGTTGCCAAACATGTGATTGCGGTATATTTGATTATATTCTAAAAATTAATATAGATTTTTAATTTTATTATAATTGGGTAATGGCTAAAAATTGCCCAATCATCCTTAGTCTCCAGGCGTTTGCTAAAAAACCAATCAGTTCGCATTTAGGACCAGATATTTTATTTATGATTTCTTCAAACTATAATTATATCACCCCCCCCCCCTTCCCCCAATAAAGAAAATGGAGACTAAAATTATATCTTTAGAAAAGGTATGTTTCGCCATTTTTTTTAGTTAATTTAGAGCAATTACCCAACTATATTTCTCTCCTTTTTTTTATATCCAATAAACATTTTATTAATCATTGCGTTTTAGAAACGAATATATATATTTATTTATTAAAAATATTTATACAATTTGTAATATTTAATAAGAAATATTTCATATACATATATTTTTAGTTTGTCCCTCCCCCTATCCTGATCTATTAATAAGAATTTAATTGACAACCTGTTAATAAAAATCTAATTGATTCCTTTAGCGCTCTTTCAAGCGCATTTATTTTCTGGTATATTGAATAAGAATCAAAATGATCTATAAAGAGCTTTTATTGCTGTGGAATGATAATGATACAATTTTGTTTCTGTATATATTCAAATTTGTGTCAATTTGGATTGTTTTAATTAATTATACGTATATAATTTCTATCGTTCTTCAACAAGATTGTCCTAAAATAAAACTAAATTGCTCTTTTTGTCCACTTGACTACCAATTGGATGAAAATGGATGTGAGACTTGCAACTGCGGTAAAATTAAGTCTCTTAATTTGTAAAAATGTTTTCTTGTTGATTTTTTCCTTTCAATTTCAATTGTAATAAACTAGAAATTTTATAAATATGTAATATATATTTTGACAACTTTTTATATATAGAAAAAATTTTATGACTAAAATAATTTTACAAAAATGAGATAATTTATGGAAATATTTTAATATTTGATAAATAGTATAACTAATTTAATCCATCTACTAGTTTGCAGCGCACCTAGGTGCTTCAACAAATGCACATATGGGTATGAAACGGATAAGTATGGTTGCGCAACTTGTAAATGCAGTTAAGGAACCATTATTGATATATTTACAATTTTCTTATTAATTTGTATTTTTTTGCAAAATATTCTTTTTCTAGTAGAGCTTAATTGATTGATTTATTGCGATTTGTATATGATTTAAAGATAATAATTTTAAATGTATTCGCGATATAAAACGTGTAGGATGCCCTCTAAGAAAATGCAAGGTGTGTCCCAATGGTTACAAATATGACGAACAAGGTTGCCCAACATGTGATTGCGGTATATTTGATTATATTCATATTATAAAATTAATATTAGATTTGTTTTTTTTTCTATTATAATTGAGTAATGGCTATGCTTAAGAAAAAAATCACTTACTCACTGAGAGTTAATTTATTTTTGATTTCTTTAAAATTACCCTTCAAATAATAATAATGGAGGCTAAAATGATATCTTTGGACAAAAAGTTGGTTCAGACATTTTTTTAGTCAATTAGAAATAGAACATTGACCCAACCATATTTCTCACCCATTTTTATATTTAATTAAAATTATATAACATTTTTTTAATTGTTTGAGAAACCGAATAAATATTATTTTTTAAATTATACAATTCATAATATTTGATAAGAAATATTTCTTATATATATATTTTTAGTTTGTTTCCCACCCCCTTGTGTCCTTAAAAAATGCAAAAACGGATTTGAGATGGATAAGTACGGTTGTGCGACTTGTAATTGCAGTAAGCGAAAATATTTTTATATAAAAGAATTATTTTATTATTTGTTAAAACTGTTATTTTATGTCTACCGATTGAATTGATAATAAATTTATATTGACAATTATAGAATGCCCTCTAGTAAAATGCAAGGCCTGTCCTAACGGCTACCAATTTGATGAGCAAGGTTGTCAAACCTGTGACTGTGGTATATTGGATTAAAATCTTAAAACTAATCAATACTTTTAGGCATTTTCTTTCTTTATCCAAAGAAAATGTAGCATATTTTATCATTTAAATGTTTTAAAACCGAACGCTTATTTCTCAGAAAAGATAATTGATTATTTTTAATAAAGTAATTTAGTTAAAATGATAATATATTGAATATTTTTTTTTCGCATACACTTGTGTCGACCGTTTGGTAAAACCATTTTCTTTCAACCTCTGTCTAAGGTTCGAATAGATTCAAAAACCAACCAGAACCTAAAAAAATCTAACTTTTGTCACCATCTTTTTTTAATTTACAATAAAGAAATTTCTTTTAAATATTTCCTAATTTCTTTAGTTTGCGGCTGGCCTAGATGCTCAAATAAATGCAAAAGGGGATTTAAAACGGATGAGTACGGTTGTGCAACTTGTAAATGCAGTTAAGTATTAATATTTGTTATACATTTTAAATTTTTTATTTTTCTTTGCTAGAATGAAGGCTCTCTCTGTTTATTATAATATAGTATTTTACATTTATAATTAAATAAAAGTTAACTTTTAAGAATAATATTAAATATATATCTTTTTTGTCTTGATTTAAAATATAAGCAGTCGATGTAAAACTTGCATAACGAAATATATGTTATCGTCAATATACTTTCCCTTTCAATTTCATACTTTAAATATTTTTTGTAAACATGTTTTTTAAATTTTAAGATCGGATTTTACCGGAAATGGATTCTAGCATGTTTAAGAATCCTATAAATTTTAGACAATTTTATCGTTAAATTTTGGGTCATTTATAATTTTATATAAAAAGACTATGTAAAAACTAATATAAATTATATAAAATTTAAATATTCCTAGCGAAATTTCCTAAAAATCACAAGGTAGATTTTATACATATACTAGAATACATTTCTAACTAGATCATATTTCTGCATTAAATTCCCCTCAAAAAATGATTTTAAGTTGAAACTGAATAAACATATTGTATTTTATTGAAACTATGATTACGCCTAAAACGAATTATTTGTTATTCGAAATTCGATTTTATTCGATTCGTATTTTACGAATACGAATATCACAATTATTCGATTCGAAATTATTCGTGTTATTCGAAATTATTCGTATTATTCTAAATTATTTATAAATATTCGTTAATATTCATAATTTTTCTTAAATATTTTATTTTTTCTTTAATATTCGTAAATCGTAAGTAAATAATAAATTAAATTTTCCTAGTGGATTTCATTTCATTTTTTTCCTCTTATAAATCATGTTATATTTTGCTTGATGCCCCAACAAATTAAATTATTTAAATTAATTTTATTTATATATTTGTGAAAAAGAAATATAATTTTCTAAGAGCTAAAATTTTAAGTTATAATTTTTTGGGTAGTAAATTTCAAAATGGACAACTACAAAATTAATATAAAATTGTCAAAATAAGAAAAGATTAATTTAACCCTTCACTATTCAGGTGGAAAAAACTACAATAGTTTCTGTTTTACCCCAAATTTTAAATAGCTATATCTCAGATAATAATAAAATTTAAGACCAAAATTTTACTCAATTATTGTAAAATTATTAGAGATAATAAATACAAAAGTCTATATTTCGATTTATTTCTAAATAAAGTTATGATATTTTTACTAAAGTTGCTCAAAAAAAAATCCTTAGTGAACGGTAGAAAGCATAACATGCTTATACTTTTTTGGTATGTGTAATAATGTCATATTATCTTGAAAGGCAAATAAGCTTATCTTTCTTTTTAAAATTAAATGATTTTGGAATCTGCTTTTTATTTTTTCTTAAGGTTCCTACTATAGTTAATGAATGGGAATTTAACAATGATAAATGTTTAGCAAGTTCATAGCTGGCAAACTAGTTATCTGTGATGACATACATATTAGTCTTAGAAATTGGTTGTTGTAGGCCTAACTATAATTATTAAAACAATTTATTTAGTGTTTGTAATTAATTTATGTTATTTATTCCTTTATTAGTTCAAAATCAAGAGATTTAAAAACATAATCAAAAAAATTTTGAAGCTTTTAAGCAACAATTTTTTTCACCCTAGAAATTTTTTTATGCATATGAAAATAGTGTTGTTAAACAGTCCAAAAATTTATACACCCTTTTACTAATTTAAATGACTGATTATAATAAAATATTGTATGCATTTTTAGGGAAAGGAGTGTGGGCTTTTATTGCTAAAAATTGCATTTTTCAAAATCGAAATGTTTTAAAAATATTTTTTAAGTAAATATTTTGCAATTTTTCTTTAATATTGTTAAACGGTCCGATTTTTAAAAATAGCCTGATTAATAGCTCTGATTAGTGTAGTTAAACGTCTCAATTTGAGCCGATTTTTAAAAACGGCTAACTTAATCTTTTATCCAGAATATTACGCAAGCCTGAAGATTTTGCTCATAAGTGGCACAAAGGTTCGAACATCTATTAACGAAATCTCGAAGCTTAGACAATATTTTTCTGGCTAAAATATTGAGTTAGCCGTTTTTAAAAATCGGCTCAAATTGAGTCGAACAACACTAGCTGTGATAATATAATGTAAGCCTGGATATTTTGCTCATAGGTGGTAGAAAGTTTTGAATCTCTATTAGAAAAATCTCGAGGCTCAGGTAATATTATTTTGGCTCAAATTTTAATTGGGCCGTATTTACGATCCAAATCGAACCATTTTTAAAAAACGACCCTAATCCGGCCACTTAACAATATTACATGAAAATTAACAAGTATTTACTAAGATTTTTAAAACAAATTTTGACCTTTTTTTAGATAAAATTTAATCAAAAATATTTTGAAGATTGTTTTCAAACTCTATAAAATTAACAGGTGTGGCTGGGGGGGGGGGGGTAGTAAATTTTGAAAAATGCATTTTAAGCGAATAATATCTCCAAACATCGCTTTCCCTAAAAATATGTACAATATTTCATTGTAACTAGTAATTTAAAATACAAAATAAGTAAAAGTGAATAATTTTTTGAAATAATGACCATTAACACTACATTATGTCACTAATGTTCGATCAACCATTTTTTATTTTCATGCGCAAAATTTTTCAAAATAATATTTTTATATATAAATGCAAAATTTAGTAAATTTTGATATTCTGGTAGTGATTAGTTTACATATTTTTTTAAGAAAGTCGCCTATTTCAAAAATGTTTGGACATCACTGTTGCGACAAAAAAATATTAGGCTACCTTTTTGCATGTTGTTTTTATTTAAGTTTTTTGTCAAAATCATTATAGATCAGAAAATAAATATTGTATATGAATTTACAAAATACATAAGATAGCCCAATTTGAATAGTATAATTGTGCTATTTGTATTAGTAATACAAATCGAATAATTCGTTTTAGGCCTAATTCAACATTATATGAAAGGAATCTTCAGTAGAAACACTTATAAATTTTAAATATTAGTCGCTCAACTGTCAGAGACATCTTAGAAAAGAATAATAAAATATAAAGGCAATTGTAATTGAAAATGCTGGAATCGAACATGAGCCATAATAAGAGAAAATAAAATATTAAAAGTATATATTATGGATGGAGCCTCTTGGACAAAAAAAATAGGTTATGGATGAAGTAATCCAGTTTGATTTTAAAACATTCAAAGATTCATGGTAAAAAAGCTTGATAATAATTTATTTTTATAAAACGTATCATTTTTAAATACCCTTATTGGCCTATTTTATTTTATTTTTTTAAACAAAATTTGCCTTTTTAATGTACATTTAGGCTCAAATATATATTTTAGTATTTTAATAATGTATTTTTTTATATATTAGAAACAAATAAATATAAATATTAACCCTATAAAAAAATAAAAAGTGAAAAGAAAGCAATGTCCAAGAACCAATGATTCTGACTAGAAACAAATTGAAAATGTCAAAGACACTTTTTGAATATATTGATTGGTTTTTATGATTAAAATTTACAGTTATTTTGTCAATGATACAAATTATTCTTTTATAATAGAATTCTTAGACACTAATTATTTATAATATTTTCATTTATTTGAATAAAATTAGTATACATTATGAGCCAAACAAATTTTTTGATCCTTTAGTTGATAATTTCTTTCAAATATGTATTCCAATTATTATATGTTTTATATAGGAAGAATTTATGGAAAGAAATAATCCCACATAAGAATAGAAAGAAAAGTCTTAGAAAAATTGAAAAAAAAATATGAGAGGAATAAAAAGTATGACCTAATATGATTATTAGATAAATTTCTTGCTATGAGCAATAAGGCCATATTTCTCAACAATGTGAATTAACCAAACATGAAATGGTCAACAGAATGTTTATCTAACAATAAATTATAGAGGCACTAATTTACAACATATTGAGGTACGTAAAATGCGGACAAAATGGTATAACAGACAAATCTAATAATTTCGCTAAGTGAAAAGAAAATTAGGTATGTAGATCATATATTACGGTACCGATTTGCACAGCCCAGTTTTTTTTCAAAAATATTTTCCCACCTGGCCCAGGTTTTATATTTTCAGGGGTCTTATATTCATTATTAATTTAGTTAATGATGGTGATTTAAAATATTTGGTTTTAAAATATATACCAGGTATATTTAAAAAAATTAACATTATTTTTAGATCAAATTATAAATTTTATATATTTTCACTACTTTTTTTTTGGTATAAAATATAATTCATCTATCATTTTAGAATAGTTTCAAAATTTATTAGATATTAAAATATTTTACATTTGTTAAAGTATCTACCGTAAAATGCGGAATAGGGTATATTTTTTTAAAATACAAGCCAAAATTTTTTTCATGTTTTTCTTTATTTAATTTTTTGAAATAAACCTGGACATTTAAAAACAGGCTAAACCTGAAAATATAAATGAGTGGGGCCAGGCCTTGCAATACATTTAAAGGACAATTATAAATATCACATTCTAAAATTAAAAAAATTTTTAAAATAGAAATAATTGCTTTCTCACTGTTAGTGTTGTTAAACGGCTCATTTTTAGCCAATTTTTTAAAACGGCTAACTCAATATTTTAGCCAGAAAAATATTGCCTAAGCCTCGAGATTTCGATAATATATGCCTAGACCTTTGTTCCTTCTATGAGCAAAATCTTGAGGCTTGCGTAATATTTTTCTGGACAAAATATTAAGTTAGCCGTTTTAAAAATCGGCTCAAAACGAGCCATTTAACAACACTACTCACTGTTTCACAGAGATTGACTCGTAGACATTACACCCTAAGGTGACACATTTCGATTAGTGTTGAAGGAGCAATGCTTGACCAATAAATTACCTAACCTCTAGATTTAGGATATAGATGCGAGAAATATTTGACTCTAGTTATAGGGTAAAAAGTATGCTATTTTTTAAAAATCGTAAATGAGGTCGTAAACTTACAAGAAGTGTGCTATAGATTCATGCGATAACTTTTTATAAAATCTGACTGTTTAAATTTCCTTTAAAATATGGTAGGTAGCAAGGGTCAAACAAAGTATAAGGAGGAGGGTATTAGAAATATGTATTAACAAGTCAGAAATATTTAAGTAAAGTATGGTATATATTTTTTCTATGAAGTTTCAAGTTTTGTGAAAGGTATTTTATAATATTATAAACTTGGCCTATTGACAAATTTTTTTGATTTTTCCAATATTTGCCCAATTTATTTAGTATATAATAATTAAAAACCATATTTTGGAAATAATACTACCTTCAATTTTTAAAAATATTTAGTAGACATTAGAAAACTTCTAAGATTCAGGATAGAACTAAAATAAATAAAAAGCACTAAAGGAATTAGAATAACAGATATAATTACTATCATCCTCATAAAGTCAACTTTTTATCAGACTTTAAAGATTAGGACTGGTTGTAATATAATTCAGTAATGGTAGCATTAAAAAAAACTAATTAATTAATCATCTTGAATACTAGTGATAATTTAGTAGTTATTCAAAATCCAACAAAAATATATTGAAGGGGAGTTAGTAAAGAAAGTATGATAAAATTTCTATATTAAAAATAAATCTTATTTTCATTATGATTAATATTAGTACAGTAAACCACAATTTAGCATATCTCAAGAAAATACTTCAAACTTATAATTTGAAGGGTGGTAGGGGGGGGGGGGGGTTGAATACAAAATAGTTAGCCAAAATAATTTTAAGTCTTTGAATGAGTAAGAATAAAATAACAATGAGTTCACTTTAAATGAAAATGTTTATAAATTTGAATTACCATATAGTGGTAAATTCTTAAAATATGCTTAATCTTTGATTAAAGATAGGAACAATAATTATAATTTATTATATATTTATCATATTGACATATGTCATGAATATTTCATTTATTATACTATTTTTTAATTTCTTCTTCTTTTTCAATTGATTTTAGTAAATCCTGTTTTTTGGTGAGTACTCGTTCTTCCCTTCTCTTTCTTGATTCCTTAACTTTAGTTCTTCTTGCTTCAGCTTGATCACTAAAATTATTATAATAATCATCATTAAAATTTTAATAAAGTACCTTATTTGTTTAGCTCTAGTATTTTCTGCCTTTTTCTTGTGTATATATTCCATAAGGGTACGTTTATTTTTAAATACATTACCTTTACATTTCATATAAAGTGCATGATACCTATTTTTAAAATGTATAATTACAAAAAAATGAATCTAATATACAAATGTCTATCAATCTTTTTAGCTTCGCGATATTTCTTTAAAAGTCTTCTTAATACTCGAATACGCCTCATCCACAAAACCTTTTCAGGCATTCTTGCATTAGCAGTTCCTTTTCTTTTACCAGGGCCCGTATGTCGTCCTTTTTTTCTGGCAATTATATTTTTTCTCACTCTAGCTCTTGAATGAATCGCCTCTGGTCTTTTTATTATTAAACCATCTTTTACTAATTTTCTAATATTTTGTCCTTTAATATATTATCATAAAAATAAATTATATTGATTGAAACTTGAGTTAGCATTCGCTATTTCATTAACTTCATTGGGATCTAACCAAACTTTTCGCTTGCCACATTTTAATATATTTGACGCAAGCCGTTTTTGTAATCTTAAATTACTGATAATTAAATATAGGTATATATATTAAAAAATGACATCTTTACCTCATTTCTACAAAAAAAAGGAAACAAATCAAATGTTTTCACAAATTAGACCTAAATAATTATATTTTATTTCAAATTTAAAGTTATAATCTATTTTACAATACTTCTTATCATGTAACTTAATTCCTATTTATATTTAAGTCTTTATAAAAGTAGAAATATTAGGGTATATCAATTTATATATAATTCAATACCGGTATAATTTTTAAATATGTTTATACTAAATAATGAAATAAATATCTGACTGGCTATATATATGAATCATTATTTTAGATACTTCTACTATGTATCCAGTTAATTGGAAAAAAAATAGTAACATTAATTATTTTCATTTTGAAATCAAAGTAAAAAATATTTAATCTGTATTAAATTTATTATTTCATTTTTTTACAATTAAAAAAACAAGTCATAAATTTTACTTAACGTGTGACATCTGTTACTCAAATATTTATTTTAATAATTAATTTAACTTAGATTATTAATATTGATAGACACACTATGTGATGGTGACGAAGTGCCAAGCTTACTCCAAGAGAAGCATTTGAAAAGCATTATTATTTTTATTAGTTAAGTAATCAAAAAGATTAAATAAGTAGACTTCAACATTGATTTTGAGTAATTTCGAGTAATTTGGGCATCGAATCTATCATATTTTCAATTAAATTTATTCCAAACGATTTTATTTGAATCATTTACTGTAAATGAGCAGTTGATTTTTCCTACCGTCTTTCAAAGTTTCACTGCACAGAAACGTTTAACTTAGCAGTTCTTATTATTTCAAAACGCAAAGTCTTTATTTTTTTTTACCTTTTTTTTTATTAATTTCACAATAAGGATTAATATCTCGTCTTTATTTTTTTTTTAAAGAAAAGAAGGATTTTAAAAAAAAACAATATAAAAAAAAATATAATTATAATAATAATAATCGATTTCCACTTTTTTTTTAGTTTATATATGATTATTTTTTTATAAATATTAAATTATTTTTTACATAATAAATAATAAAAATATTTATATAATAATGTTCATGATGACTGCGCGAAACTAAAAAAAAAAAAATATTAAAAATAAAATTCCAAACAAAAAAAAAATATTTCATGACTCATACAAAAAAAATAAAACTATTTATAACACGCCCCCATTAAATGAAAACCCTTGAACATACAAAAAAAAATTAAAATTGTTGTTTAACAAAGACAAACAGGGGGGTCTTGTACATAAAATCTACATATATTAATATCGTATTTTAATTATTCCCGAAAATCTATTAAGGAAAATGATATTTAAAAAAAAATTGTTTTATTATTACAAAATTTGTAAAATTTATTCTGGTCCCATTACATCCTCCAACAATTCCTGAATCTCAGAGGCCGACAAATCAACCATCGGCCACTCTTCAGCGTAATAGGCCCTGGGACTCGCCTCCGGCGTTTCTTCTCGAAACGGCTCAATAATCACCACCGGTCGCCCCATCGCAGTTATGGATTGATCTTGTTGCGGCATTGCCCCTATCGTCAAAGGCGGCAAAATGGTCCTAACTGGAGTCTTGCCTACGATTTGGCCCACGGGGGCACCGCATTCGCAAATGACTAGGCGAGCCACACAAGTAACAAGAACGTCTCCTCCTCGAGCGCATGCTGAGGTGCCGGGGCTCCGGTAATTCAGAGTGATCTAAATTATTCGTTATTATTCCGGACACTCCCCTTTGGACCGGGGGCGATCTACTGCTCCGGCGTATTGGAGGCGAATGGTATATTATGTCTCGGTAAATCGAAGGCGAGATTGGTCGCCCATCCTCATTAACATATCCTCGGTAAATACTTATTCTAATGGTTAAATTCTCCCAATATATACACCGATGCCTCCCCGACATTCTTTTTTAAGAAAAAGGTATAATATAAAAAAAATTAATAACAGTTTTCACTCACTTTTCTTTTGGGTCAAAATGAATAAATACAGGAAAATTTTCTTTAACAAAATTAACAATTATACAAAAAAAAAATATAATTTTGCATTTATAAAATTCCCCTTTTAAAGCCCAATTATTGGAACCTTCCTTGTTTTGTGTCTCGCTTCCAACTGTCATTGCCGAAATCTTTTCCGTGTTTCAGTCCAACTTGGAACCATTTTTTATTTGTTTTCTAGTCCAATTGTCACTCCTTTTTATTCTATTCTCCAACTATATACAAGTTCTATTTCCAACTTTTGATTTACGATCCCGACATCTCCCAAAATTATCCCTTACTTTAATTTATTACTTTGGTTAACATACCCAACATTTTTAACTTTTTGTGCATTATTTATTGGCACTCTAACTAAGTTCCCCCTTTTTAAAAAAAAAAAAAATACTCGCTTTATTCCCCGAATCACGAAATCATTGATAACTGATATCATTGATATTTATTTTATTTTTTATTAAATGTGATGTAATCCCGTAATTGCGGAGGTATTAATATCTTGGGTTAATTATCATTATCGATTTTTTTTTTAAATTAAATTTGATTTAATCTCGGAACTGCGGAGGTATTACCATCTTGGGTTAATTATCATTATTAGTATTATTATTTTCTATGTGCTTTAACTCGAGAATCACGAAAGTTTTTTTTTTTTATATATATATATATACTTAACCTCCAACATTATTAGCACCGGTTACCATTATTATTATTGATCCCCTTTTTTTTATTAAATGTGATTTAATCCCGTAATTGCGGAGGTATTACTATCTCGGGTTAATTAATATTTATTTTGTTTTTTTATTAATGTGATGTAATTCCGGAATTGCGGAGGTATTACTAACTTGGGTTAATTATCATTATCGATTATTTTTTTTTAAATTAATTTAATCTCGGAACTGCGGAGGTATTACCATCTTGGGTTAATTATCATTATTAGTATTATTATTTTCTATGTGCTTTAACTCGAGAATTGCTAAGATATCTATCCCTCTCTCCTCGCCGCATCATGGCTGGATCTCAATCTTTCAGACTCTACTCTCTTCCGTATCTGTTCTACGTGTCTAACTCCTTCCTTTCCGTCAACGAATTTTACTCTCACCATTTTATGCCCCATGTTCTGTATAATTATTCCTGACTCCCATTTTCGGGTACCTCCAAAAATTCTCGCCCATATGGTCTGACCATTCACAAATTCACACTGATTATCCATTGAATTTTCCTCCTGCGCCGGTTTGGGACTTCAGAAATCCAACTGAATACGAGTTCTACGGCCCAAAAACTTTTCTGCTGGGGACAATTCCTCTCCCTTTCGACTATTGTTATAATATGCAATCGCTATCCAAATCTCTCCACCCCCATATTTCGACTTCCTCAACCAACTTTTCACCACCGCCACCATCCTTTCCGCCTGCCCATTTGAGCTTGGGTGGTAAGGAGGCGCCAAAATGTGTCTCGCCCCAGTTTCAGTACAAAACACTTTAAATTGTTTACTTATGAAAGCGGGTCCTCCATCCGACACGACTATTTTCGCTACCCCAAATTTTGCCCAAAGATCTTTTAATGTCTTAATTACTACTTGCGTTGTTAACCCCTTTACTTCTTGATACTCTACCCATTTTGAGTAAGCGTCCACCACGAGGAGATATATTTTATTTTCGAAGTCGAAAAAGTCTAAGTGCACTCTTTCCCATGGTTGAGTAGCCCTAGGCCAAATACCTTTCTTGTCCTTTCGAGGCATACTTGCCCATGAATTACACATTTCACAACTTCTCACCATATTCTCGATTTCTTTATTCATGCCAGGCCACCATACGTATTCCCGCCCCCATTGTTTCATTCGTTCCATACCCTGATGTCCAGGATGGATCATTGCCTTTACTGCCTCCCGTAATCTGGACGGCACCACTCCCCGACTTCCTCGTACCACACACTCGTCCACTATCGTTAGCTCTTTCTCCACTTGCTTGAACTTTTTGTCCCCATCTCGCCATTGCTTCCGACCCAATATGCACGCTTTGATTCTCGTCAACTCGCGATCTTTTAAAGTAGCATTTTTGAGTTGTTCCCATGCAACTGGTCCTCCTTTAGATATTCCGACTATCGCTCTAATCAACCCGTGCTCATCCTCTTCTTACATATCTTTCGACCTACTCGTTTCGCAATCCTCTCCCGCTCCACATCTAGAAAGAATATCCGGTAAGTAATTTTCTCTTCCTCGTCGGTATTTCACTTGCACGTCGAAACTGCCTACCAGCAATAGCCTTCGCTGCAACCTAGGCGACAACATGAGCTCCTTTTTGTCCTTCCTGAAAAGATGAACCAAGGGCTTGTGATCCGTATATATGACAAATCGACGTCCGATCAAGTATTTCCGACATTTAGTCAATCCAAATATAACTGCTAGCGCTTCTTGCTCGATCACTGAATATCTTGTCTCGGCCTCTCTAAAGATTCTTGAGAAAAATAAAATAGGTCTCTCCAATTCGTCTATACAATGTAATAGCGCTCCACCCACACCCCTATTCGAAGCGTCAACGGCCAATATCACTGGCACATCGTTATCAAAACACACTAGTACTGGTTCCCTTCCAATCCTCAATTTCAACTCCTCAAAAGCCTCCTCCTGTTCAATCTTCCATTCAAATCTTTCTCCTATCTTTAACAATTTATACAACGGCGCCGCTATCTGCGCGAAGCCTTCCACAAAACGGTGATAATAATTCACCATTCCCAAGAAAGCTTGTACTTCCACTTTATTATTAGGCTTCAACATGCTTGTTATATTTGCCATATTTTTGTCTAAAGGTCTGACCTCTTTCCCATTGATTTTATGCCCCAAATATACGATTTTTGAAACTCCCAGCACACTTTTTTCAACGCTTGCCCGCAATCCTTTATCTTTGATCCTTTTGAACACCTCCTCCAATCTTCGTTCGTGTTGCTCGGGAGTCTTTCCTATCACTAATACGTCATCCATGTAGTAAAATACTCCCTATAGTCCTTGAAAAACTGCCGCCATCGTTCGTTGAAAAATTGGAGCCGACACGCTAAGTCCAAACGGCAATCTACAGAAGTCATACAATCCCTTCGGAGTCGTGATCGTTAATAGATTTTGTACCTCGGGTTTCACCTTCAATTGTAAGTAAGCGTTCGAAAAGTCCACCTCTGAAAAATATATGCTACCCTTTAGATTAGCTAATATTTCTTCAATCCGAGGTAACGGATATTTTATCTCCACAACCCACGGGTTTAGCGTGACCCGAAAATCAGCGCATAAACGAAGCTTTCCATTGGCCTTCTTCACGGGTACTAACGGTGTTGCCCATTCGCTATATTCCACTGGACAAACAATGCCCTTCTGCACCCACTGCTCCAATTCCTTGTCTACTTCATTTCGCCATTCGAACGGTATCCGACGTAATGCACAAAACTTGGGCACATATCCCTCCTTTAATTTGATATCCACTTCATAATCTCGGAGACAACCCAACTTCTCATAAAAAATCTCCTTGTAATTTTTCATCAAGTTTCTCACTCCCTCTTGTACTTTGATCATACCAAATTCTATCTCTCTATCCCGCAATTCACTCTCTTCCCGTCGTCTCGTTTCCTTTCCATCCATTTCCATTTGTTGGCTATGTGTTCCCTTAGTATTTCCTTGTTCCAAATCATCATCTTCTCTAGTTTCTTCTTCTGGCAACATTATTTTCCCATCTGCCAATTCCTCCAGCTCCGCTTCAAACTTTCCTTGATCATGAATTTCTTTCTGTTCTTCGGTATCATTTCTTTCTTCCTTTCTCCCAAAGTCGCGACAACCCCTAAAATTCCCCCGATATCTCCCCTATAATTCCCCCCGATACCTCCTTTATAATTCCCCCCGATACCTCCCCTATAATTCTCCCCAATACCTCCCCTAAAATTCCCCCCGATACCTCCCCTATAATTCCCCCCGATTCCACCCCTATAATTCTCCCCAATACTTCCCCTAAAATTCCCCCCCAATATGTCCCCTATAGTTCCCCCCAAAACCTCCCCTATAATTCCCCCCGATACCTCCCCTATAGTTCCCCCCAAAACCTCCCCTACAGTCTCTAACAACCCTATTATCCTCTCCTCTCCTTTCCCCTTCCAAAAAGGTTTCAATTCCTGGCAATCTTTCTCCATACCACAAATTCATATCTCTATTTTCTTCACATCTTGCAACAGGTAAAAATACACCACATCATGCGAATACCCCCCAAAAACCACAATCTGTTAATAATATCACATCTATTAACATTACAAATAACCAAAATTTTTATTTTGAAATTAATTATAAATTTTTTATAAGGTCGAAATGAAAAGTTTAAAATTTGTAAAATACTGGGAAATACAGTATAATATTTTTGGGGCATTGGTTATATTAGTAATATGGATGTGTAGCTTAATATGGGGAAGAAAGTTGAGAAGAAGTCGAAGTGTGAAAATAAAGGGGCAGACATTGACGATAGAAGGACATAATGGGGAAGAGGATGTTATGGGAAAGGTAACATGGTTCCCAGTGCAGGAGTTAATTAATGGGTGGACGGATAGCGAATTAGATAAATTAACCTATAGGCCTGAAAGGAGAGATTCATATACTAATCAGAGATTGGGGACATATAGGGGACCTAGAGAAAGTTCTCAGGGAAGGAGAGGAGAAATGAGACCCAACTTTGATTCTAGAGTAAGGGGGAGAATGAATTGTTATAATTGCGGAAGACAGGGACATATGGTCAGAGATTGCCGAGAAACGAAATGTTTTGAATGTGGAAAATATGGACATATAGCCACGTTTTGTCCAGGAAGACGTGATAAGCTACGATGTGCAGGTTGTGGTCGATTTGGTCACAATAGGGAGGAATGCAATGTGGGTAATTTCAAAACTAGAGGCGGTTTTCCACAGAGGGACATGGGGCAAAGTGCTCCAAATGTTAGAATTATAGAAAGTGAAAAAAATAAAGAGGTAGGAATACCATTTTTGGCTGTGAATAAAGAGCAGAATAGAATCTGTTTCCGTTGCCGGAAGGAAGGACATGGGGCGAGAGATTGCGAGTATTTGTGACTATATGATAGCAAAGAGCATGCCGCAAAGGTCGGGGGGCTTTGGGCGAAAGAGGTGGAAAGATTAGATTATAGGGAGAAAGATTGGGTATCAAAGGGCATAAATATGATACAAGAGGAAAAGATACATGATCCTTGCCCTAGAGTTTGGATAAATTTGAATGGAAATATGGTATCCATGTTATTTGATACCGGGGCAGCCATATCCGTGATGGGATATGAGAAATATCAGAGTATTTGTTCGGAAGGGATAATTAAACGGGAGGACATCAAGATCCGTCAGTTGGATGGATCAGAAGTCGCAGTGATGGGAAGGGTGGAGTTAAAGGTGGTATTAGAGAATAGAGTGGAGATTTTGGACTTATGGATAGTAGATCGAAAAGTAGAGTCAGTAGTGGGATGGGATTGGATCACCCGAATTGGTCCAGATTGTGGTTTTTGGGGGGTATTCGCATGGTGTGGTGTATTTTTACCTGTTGCAAGATGTGAAGAAAATAGAGATATGAATTTGTGGTATGGAGAAAGATTGCCAGGAATTGAAACCTTTTTGGAAGGGGAAAGGAGAGGAGAGGATAATAGGGTTGTTAGAGACTGTAGGGGAGGTTTTGGGGGGAACTATAGGGGAGGTATCGGGGGGAATTATAGGGGAGGTTTTGGGGGGAACTATAGGGGACATATTGGGGGGGAATTTTAGGGGAAGTATTGGGGAGAATTATAGGGGTGGAATCGGGGGGAATTATAGGGGAGGTATCGGGGGGAATTTTAGGGGAGGTATTGGGGAGAATTATAGGGGAGGTATCGGGGGGAATTATAAAGGAGGTATCGGGGGGAATTATAGGGGAGATATCGGGGGGAATTTTAGGGGTTGTCGCGACTTTGGGAGAAAGGAAGAAAGAAATGATACCGAAGAACAGAAAGAAATTCATGATCAAGGAAAGTTTGAAGCGGAGCTGGAGGAATTGGCAGATGGGAAAATAATGTTGCCAGAAGAAGAAACTAGAGAAGATGATGATTTGGAACAAGGAAATACTAAGGGAACACATAGCCAACAAATGGAAATGGATGGAAAGGAAACGAGACGACGGGAAGAGAGTGAATTGCGGGATAGAGAGATAGAATTTGGTATGATCAAAGTACAAGAGGGAGTGAGAAACTTGATGAAAAATTACAAGGAGATTTTTTATGAGAAGTTGGGTTGTCTCCGAGATTATGAAGTGGATATCAAATTAAAGGAGGGATATGTGCCCAAGTTTTGTGCATTACGTCGGATACCGTTCGAATGGCGAAATGAAGTAGACAAGGAATTGGAGCAGTGGGTGCAGAAGGGCATTGTTTGTCCAGTGGAATATAGCGAATGGGCAACACCGTTAGTACCCGTGAAGAAGGCCAATGGAAAGCTTCGTTTATGCGCTGATTTTCGGGTCACGCTAAACCCGTGGGTTGTGGAGATAAAATATCCGTTACCTCGGATTGAAGAAATATTAGCTAATCTAAAGGGTAGCATATATTTTTCAAAGGTGGACTTTTCGAACGCTTACTTACAATTGAAGGTGAAACCCGAGGTACAAAATCTATTAACGATCACGACTCCGAAGGGATTGTATGACTTCTGTAGATTGCCGTTTGGACTTAGCGTGTCGGCTCCAATTTTTCAACGAACGATGGCGGCAGTTTTTCAAGGACTAGAGGGAGTATTTTACTACATGGATGACGTATTAGTGATAGGAAAGACTCCAGAGGAACACGAACGAAGATTGGAGGAGGTGTTCAAAAGGATCAAAGATAAAGGATTGCGGGCAAGCGTTGAAAAAAGTGTGCTGGGAGTTTCAAAAATCGTATATTTGGGGCATAAAATCAATAGGAAAGAGGTCAGACCTTTAGACAAAAATATGGCAAATATAACAAGCATGTTGAAGCCTAATAATAAAGTGGAAGTACAAGCTTTCTTGGGAATGGTGAATTATTATCACCGTTTTGTGGAAGGCTTCGCGCAGATAGCGGCGCCGTTGTATAAATTGTTAAAGATAGGAGAAAGATTTGAATGGAAGATTGAACAGGAGGAGGCTTTTGAGGAGTTGAAATTGAGGATTGGAAGGGAACCAGTACTAGTGTGTTTTGATAACGATGTGCCAGTGATATTGGCCGTTGACGCTTCGAATAGGGGTGTGGGTGGAGCGCTATTACATTGTATAGACGAATTGGAGAGACCTATTTTATTTTTCTCAAGAATCTTTAGAGAGGCCGAGACAAGATATTCAGTGATCGAGCAAGAAGCGCTAGCAGTTATATTTGGATTGACTAAATGTCGGAAATACTTGATCGGACGTCGATTTGTCATATATACGGATCACAAGCCCTTGGTTCATCTTTTCAGGAAGGACAAAAAGGAGCTCATGTTGTCGCCTAGGTTGCAGCGAAGGCTATTGCTGGTAGGCAGTTTCGACGTGCAAGTGAAATACCGACGAGGAAGAGAAAATTACTTACCGGATATTCTTTCTAGATGTGGAGCGGGAGAGGATTGCGAAACGAGTAGGTCGAAAGATATGTAAGAAGAGGATGAGCACGGGTTGATTAGAGCGATAGTCGGAATATCTAAAGGAGGACCAGTTGCATGGGAACAACTCAAAAATGCTACTTTAAAAGATCGCGAGTTGACGAGAATCAAAGCGTGCATATTGGGTCGGAAGCAATGGCGAGATGGGGACAAAAAGTTCAAGCAAGTGGAGAAAGAGCTAACGATAGTGGACGAGTGTGTGGTACGAGGAAGTCGGGGAGTGGTGCCGTCCAGATTACGGGAGGCAGTAAAGGCAATGATCCATCCTGGACATCAGGGTATGGAACGAATGAAACAATGGGGGCGGGAATACGTATGGTGGCCTGGCATGAATAAAGAAATCGAGAATATGGTGAGAAGTTGTGAAATGTGTAATTCATGGGCAAGTATGCCTCGAAAGGACAAGAAAGGTATTTGGCCTAGGGCTACTCAACCATGGGAAAGAGTGCACTTAGACTTTTTCGACTTCGAAAATAAAATATATCTCCTCGTGGTGGACGCTTACTCAAAATGGGTAGAGTATCAAGAAGTAAAGGGGTTAACAACGCAAGTAGTAATTAAGACATTAAAAGATCTTTGGGCAAAATTTGGGGTAGCGAAAATAGTCGTGTCGGATGGAGGACCCGCTTTCATAAGTAAACAATTTAAAGTGTTTTGTACTGAAACTGGGGCGAGACACATTTTGGCGCCTCCTTACCACCCAAGCTCAAATGGGCAGGCGGAAAGGATGGTGGCGGTGGTGAAAAGTTGGTTGAGGAAGTCGAAATATGGGGGTGGAGAGATTTGGATAGCGATTGCATATTATAACAATAGTCGAAAGGGAGAGGAATTGTCCCCAGCAGAAAAGTTTTTGGGCCGTAGAACTCGTATTCAGTTGGATTTCTGAAGTCCCAAACCGGCGCAGGAGGAAAATTCAATGGATAATCAGTGTGAATTTGTGAATGGTCAGACCATATGGGCGAGAATTTTTGGAGGTACCCGAAAATGGGAGTCAGGAATAATTATACAGAACATGGGGCATAAAATGGTGAGAGTAAAATTCGTTGACGGAAAGGAAGGAGTTAGACACGTAGAACAGATACGGAAGAGAGTAGAGTCTGAAAGATTGAGATCCAGCCATGATGCGGCGAGGAGAGAGGGATAGATATCTTAGCAATTCTCGAGTTAAAGCACATAGAAAATAATAATACTAATAATGATAATTAACCCAAGATGGTAATACCTCCGCAGTTCCGAGATTAAATTAATTTAAAAAAAAATAATCGATAATGATAATTAACCCAAGTTAGTAATACCTCCGCAATTCCGGAATTACATCACATTAATAAAAAAACAAAATAAATATTAATTAACCCGAGATAGTAATACCTCCGCAATTACGGGATTAAATCACATTTAATAAAAAAAAGGGGATCAATAATAATAATGGTAACCGGTGCTAATAATGTTGGAGGTTAAGGGATATATATATATATAAAAAAAAAAACTTTCGTGATTCTCGAGTTAAAGCACATAGAAAATAATAATACTAATAATGATAATTAACCCAAGATGGTAATACCTCCGCAGTTCCGAGATTAAATCAAATTTTATTTAAAAAAAAAATCGATAATGATAATTAACCCAAGATATTAATACCTCCGCAATTACGGGATTACATCACATTTAATAAAAAATAAAATAAATATCAATGATATCAGTTATCAATGATTTCGTGATTCGGGGAATAAAGCGAGTATTTTTTTTTTTTTTAAAAAGGGGGAACTTAGTTAGAGTGCCAATAAATAATGCACAAAAAGTTAAAAATGTTGGGTATGTTAACCAAAGTAATAAATTAAAGTAAGGGATAATTTTGGGAGATGTCGGGATCGTAAATCAAAAGTTGGAAATAGAACTTGTTTATAGTTGGAGAATAGAATAAAAAGGAGTGACAATTGGACTAGAAAACAAATAAAAAATGGTTCCAAGTTGGACTGAAACACGGAAAAGATTTCGGCAATGACAGTTGGAAGCGAGACACAAAACAAGGAAGGTTCCAATAATTGGGCTTTAAAAGGGGAATTTTATAAATGCAAAATTATATTTTTTTTTGTATAATTGTTAATTTTGTTAAAGAAAATTTTCCTGTATTTATTCATTTTGACCCAAAAGAAAAGTGAGTGAAAACTGTTATTAATTTTTTTTATATTATACCTTTTTCTTAAAAAAGAATGTCGGGGAGGCATCGGTGTATATATTGGGAGAATTTAACCATTAGAATAAGTATTTACCGAGGATATGTTAATGAGGATGGGCGACCAATCTCGCCTTCGATTTACCGAGACATAATATACCATTCGCCTCCAATACGCCGGAGCAGTAGATCGCCCCCGGTCCAAAGGGGAGTGTCCGGAATAATAACGAATAATTTAGATCACTCTGAATTACCGGAGCCCCGGCACCTCAGCATGCGCTCGAGGAGGCGTTCTTGTTACTTGTGTGGCTCGCCTAGTCATTTGCGAATGCGGTGCCCCCGTGGGCCAAATCGTAGGCAAGACTCCAGTTAGGACCATTTTGCCGCCTTTGACGATAGGGGCAATGCCGCAACAAGATCAATCCATAACTGCGATGGGGCGACCGGTGGTGATTATTGAGCCGTTTCGAGAAGAAACGCCGGAGGCGAGTCCCAGGGCCTATTACGCTGAAGAGTGGCCGATGGTTGATTTGTCGGCCTCTGAGATTCAGGAATTGTTGGAGGATGTAATGGGACCAGAATAAATTTTACAAATTTTGTAATAATAAAACAATTTTTTTTTAAATATCATTTTCCTTAATAGATTTTCGGGAATAATTAAAATACGATATTAATATATGTAGTAAAACTTTTAAAATATTTTACATCATATATTTTTTTTTATTTATGTTAACATATGTAGAAAATAATAAAAAATTACATTTTGATTTTATGTACAAAACCCCCCTGTTTGTCTTTGTTAAACAACAATTTTAATTTTTTTTTTGTATGTTCAAGGGTTTTCATTTAATGGGGCAGTAAAGGTGAATCACTCATATTTTCTTATATTATTATCGATAAAAAAATTACGGATGCAAGTTTTGATATCATTTTCCAAGTTATGTAAAATTGAATTTGTTCTTCCTTTTTCAATAATTAATTTCTGCACATCAAAATTTCATGAGCTAAGTTATATTTTTAATAATACAATTGCAATTATTAGATATGTTAAATTAATTAATTCTTTTAAAAAAGAAGGAAGATGGGCTCATAAACATTCTTTGGATATAACTTATTTAGGATTTCTCTCTGTCTTCCAATTTTCCCCCAACCTAAACATTGATCCGATTATTAAAGCGGAATGCAAAATTTAAAAAGAATCACGATTTTTTCTGATTTTCACTTTATCCCAATAGTTATTTCTACCAATGGGTCCCTAGCCCCTAGTCTATCATTTTTTTAATGATCATGGATCCTCTTTTAAAATATTACAATCAACTCAAATCACTGCATTTCGAGAGCAACTATATTAATTTCCACGGATCTCGATAAGTTTTGACCCCCTCCCCCATCATGAAACTCATTTTTATCTTTTTTAAAATTGTTTACTTAATTAATATATTCATTTTTTAAATGTAATTTTAATTTTTTTTAATATTATTTTAATATAGATTTTATCATGCAGTTTTTTAATTATAAATTAAGAAAATTAAATATAAAACCCTCCAATTTTTTTAATATAAAATCTATTTATTACATTATTAAATATTTTCGATTGCTGATATAAAAAAATTTTGCATCTAAAGAATTACAAGTAATAAAAAAGGTTTATTAATTTATACATATGCCTCAATTGATAATAGTTTTTAAAAACCACATAATGCAATAATATAATTCTTAGCAACTTACATTGACAAAAGGTTATCAAATTACTATAACTCTCTGTTACCATTTTAGACAATGTTTTATAGAATGGACTAATAAGTAAAAATTTATAGGCCTAAATCAAATAAAAAATTCTTGAAGAAGAGAACAAACGACCAATCCAAATCATAGAACTATATGGTGGTTAGAGCTTCCTTTTAGATGACATGATGGAAGCTAGATAAGTAATCGAGAAAATTATTGTGAGATATTATATTTCTAAAAGATTATCTTTTATTTTAAATGATATATAAACGACTACACATTGACCATTATTGTTTATCTAAAATATTCTATCATATGCTCTCAGCAGATATAGTAATATTCTTAAATTACCTAGCAACAAACATAATAGATGCTGGTTAATTTGTAGTAATAGCCATGATACTCACGATGTAAACTAATATCAGAATTTATTATGTTGGATAAATTGATAAAATAAAAACACAAAAAATCTTTGGAAGAAATAATTATGCAAATATAGAAGCCCTGGAGTTATTTACACGGCAAGGATGCCATATTATAAATGAAACATTTTGGAACTATAAAATAAGGACCAGAATGATATGATGAAACAATTAAAATTTTATATATTGTAGCACCACCTCTAGTTGGTATATTATATCTTAAAATAATAGTAGTTTGTAATAATATCAAATTTATTACATCTATTGCAGCATGAATAATAAAATGTTTAATTTTTATAATTATTTATAACTAAATAGATGTGGTTAAATATTTAAATCCAAATTGTTCCTATATTTATTATCAAAAGCTTTTATTAGTAAAATTCATTATAATATTGACTGTAATAAATTATAAAACTGACAAATACGTCTATAAAAGTGGCATTTTATCTAATATTTTATAAACAACTGTATATAATAGAGGATTATAAACACTATGTCTAATTACTTACTTTATAAAGAAATCTCTTATACTTATTTGGACCTTGGAAATATTTTAAGGAATAGGTGTGATAAAAAAATTTAATAAATAGACAGTTGATTAGTCATTTTGAACTCGGCTAATTACAATATTAAATTTTTTAGTTTTCAATTATATTTATTTAATTAGGGTTATATAATAATTTAAATAATAATAGTCAATTAAACTTCAACGGTAATGCTAAATTAATATTTAGTGAGTGATATTGATATTCTATTTTTAACACAAAATTTGATTGCAAGCTGACAGAGTGAAAATATAATTTATATGTATTAATATGATCTAATATGTAAAATAATATTCATTTAATAAATATTTAGACAGTCTTATTAATTTTTAAATAATAAAATCAAATCTATAGATTACTTAATAGAAATATAAAAGAAATCGTTCAGGGGGCAATCAAAAAATTTTTTTAGTTCAAGGGGTTAAGAATATATTAAAAAAATATTTTTTTGCTTCAGGGGGCTATTCAAATTTTTCAGGGGGCTTGAGCTCCTGAGCCCCACCCCCCTAATGATGCCACTGTAAAAAATAATAGATAAAAATATAATATGTTTCTCATCTTTATTATTATATTATGACTTCTGTAACTGAGGCCGCTAGATATATATATAATAATTTCATTTATATCATAATTCCTTTTTCTAGAGTGTACCATATTTTTTATTTATATTAAAAATTATATTTTCATATATTGAATTTATTTACAGAATTTATACTCTCTACTTAATAAAATTATGGTAACAAATTTGAATGATAATAAAATATAAAAATGTAATTCGAGTGAATAACAAGTTAAGATAAATTACAAATTAAGAGAAGTTAATAAGGTTATCTACTATTCAAACTTTAACATTTAGTGTTGTGATATTTATTTACAAATTTGAGTTTATTACAAACAATTTTAATTTATTCCATTTTATGAATATTTATTCTAAATATCATATTTTATAAAATATCATATTTAACATTTTATTTTATGGATTATCTTTAATATTAATTATCCACACCATAGGCGTAAAATCCCCCCTTCAGAAATTTATCACTTTTTGTGAATATCATTTTAAGCTAATAAAAAATATCCCCCTTAGTCCTCTCCCCACTCCCTGACCCCCAAAAAGATATGCATATAACTTAAACAATAATTTGAAAGAAAGAATGTAAAAGTTAATATATTTTTATAAAAATATATCATAATTTATACGTTTTTGGAAAAAAGCATTTATATATAAAAAAAGTGAACCAAAAATGCTTTATAAGAAATGGAATATAAGATAAGTCTTAAGACAAAAGTGAAATGTATTATAATTATTAATAATAGATCCATAAAATTACTAAATAATATAATATATCCAATATAATTTTTTATAAAGTGAGTAATTTTAATTTATTTATCTTAATAAATAAAAGTAAAATATAATTATAAAACTATTGATAAAATTAAATCATAAATTAAATAAAAAATTAAAGGACAATACAAACCGTGGAATATTATATGTCGTAGATTTACAGTATATCTAATTTTATCAATTATCATATGACAATCAAGTAATTTTTACCAATATAGCGAATTATATATTATACAGAATATAAAATATTGATAAGGACATAAGAAAATATCTTTTAAAGACATTGTGAGATAAATAATATGAAGATTAATTTTTAATATTTTACTTAAAATAAATAGATGGCGTTAAATAATTGATTGCAAATTGTTGTTATATTTATTATCAAGTGCATTGATTAGTAAAATTTGTTAAAATATTAACTGTAATATATTCTCTAACTGTCAAATATGTCTGTAAAAGTTGAATTTTACCTAGTACTTTGTAACTAATTCTATATAATAGAGGAATATCAACTATATGTTTACTTACTTTTTCTAAATAAATTTCTTATACTTGTGTGGAAATTATTACCATGCTTTTATATTAATGTATAAATATTTTTATATTCCATAACTTTACTCTTTTAGAAATTTTAAACGTCCTTTCTGTAATAATACGACGAAGACCTATTAGTTATTTTTTTATTTGAAAATAATTACATCAAATTTTTATATTTTTAATTGTAATGTTCCATTCAATTTTTTTATATAATATCTATAAATAATATTTTATATGATTTATTACATTTCCTTCAAACATTTTAAAGTTAGATTTCCTCAATAAACTTCTTTTAGTTTACGGTTTCTTGATGAACAACGTGATGCGGTAATATATTTCATAACATTTTCTTCAAACATTTTAAAGTTAGATTTCCTCAATAAACTTTTTTGTTGGCTTACGGTTTCTTGATGAACAATAGATTTCATTACATTTTCCACAGGATGTCCCCGATGAATCATTCCTAACACTGCATTTCTTAATTTATTAGAAATAACCAATCTCCCATTCCATTTTATAATATCACGATCGACAGAAAGCTCTTCCCGTCGATTATAAAAATTAATTTTTTTATCTTTATTACTATCAAAGTTTCGCCAACTTTGCTGAATGTGTATTTCTACTTTTTTAATATTAAATCTTGCTTCGACTCTTTTCGTATAATATTATCTGACAATTGCACATCATCCAAATTAATACTTCGAATATCCAAAGCATGTTTAGAATCTTTATTCTCTTCCGTGTCTAATATCGGAAGCCTTGATAATGCGTCGGCGATTACATTTTAATCACAAGATATATTTTCTATTGTAAAATCATAAGAAGCCATCTTCCAGGCCCAACGTGTCAAACGATTATTAGAAATTTTAGGTAAATCGCGTTTCTCCCCAAATAATCGCTCTAATGGTTTATGATCAGTTCGAAGTAAAAATTTTCTACCATAAATAAATGAATGAATTTTTTCAATACCAAATAAAAGTGCTCGAGCTTCTTTATCAATCGGAGCCAGGGTTGCCATGTCTCCCCCCATCAGCGGGAGACTCCCGCAAATTTTTAGTTATCACGCAGACATCTCTCTCCCGCAAAACTACCACAATTAAAAATCTCCCGCAAAAACCTACCGCAATTTTTTAATTTCTCCCGCAATTTAAAAAAAAAGTATTTTAAAGTATTTTAACTTTTTTAATATATAAATTATTTTTGAGAGACATTAATTGATTATTTTTATATTTTTAAAATAAATTTTAAATATTTATTCGAAAAACATGTCTAGTTTGTAAATTTCTTTCTATCCTGTTTTATTTTTATCCAATAATAAATCAACATCAGTTTATTCATATAAGTCAGTACAGGGGAGTATATCAACATCGATTGCAATACAAAAATATTCTCAAAAATAATAAATAGTACAGATGCAACTACATTTACGGAAATCGTATACATTTATCATGTAGTTCAACATTCACAGAGCTATATCATCACAATGTGGGTCGAATTTTTTTCTCATCATATTTAACGACTCCAATATAAGTGCAAATCTTACTTGTAGCAGAACAAAAATGAGCAAGGCTATCACAAGTGTTTTAGTACCTGAATCCTAGAGGTGGCATCCATATGCAATTCTAACAGATGCATCTAATAAGGAAAATGTTAAAACATTTCTCTCGATCCTTCGCTATTCAACAAGAATAAGAACATTTCAATAAAACTGTTGAAATTTTTTCCTCGGATAGTGAAAAATCTAACGATTTAGCTAGCCACATAATGGTAAATATAGCTGATTCAGGGTTATCAATAATTTGCATGTCAGCCATATACTACATAATTCTTACAAGAAGGCAATGGATGTACTATCTGTGGATGTCGAAATAATTGTGATGAAATGTTTTAACGAATTTAGTTCATCAACTAAAAAATGAATTAAAAGAGTGGTGAAGTGGTCTGACTTGAAATGGTGTGAGTTGTTGCGATATATACCTATCAGATGGTTGTCATCAATACCTACCATCGATAGAATTTTAAAATTTTACAAATCCTTAAAAAAATACTTTGTAAATAAATATTTTAAAAGCTGTCCTAAAATTTTGAAAAATTTTTTCGAGTATGAAATGGTAAAAGCATATTTGGGATTCGCTTCACATGTAGGAAATCTACTTCATGCAGTTAATATTCACTTGCAATCAGAATATTCTTTATTAAAAAAGATACACAAAATCATGCTACATATGGAGCTATTGCTAAAAATATTATATTAAAATGTTCAAATAATACTCTTATTAATACATTTATAAATGAACCAGATATTTTTTATTAACAATTTTAGAATATTTACAATCAAAATTTGATTTTAATAACTCTATTTACAAATGTATAAATATTATGACCTTGGAACAGAAACCATCAATTGATGGTTTTTATAATTTAATAAATATATTAAAAATACCGAAAGACATTGATGCATTGTTTGAGGAGATTGTAATTCTCTCTATTTTTTATGATTCGCCAAAATACTTAAAGTTAGATGGTCTAAAAGCAGAGGAGAAATGAGTAGAATTTTTTCGTAATAACGATAAATCCCCAAGTTTGGAAAAAATATGTGAGTATGTCTTATCATTATAATATCCAAAAACAATTATTAATTTGACCGCCAGATTTAAGCTGCATTTTATTTAAATATAAACATATATCTTTTATTCAGTTTAAATATTAAAGTAATATACAATCGAATGTAAAAATTATCGCGATTATTTAAAAATATTCTGCATGATATAATGAACATATTATAAATCAATATCATTGCCAATAGTATCACAAGAGCCAAAACACCTAATTTGGGAAAGTCATTATGATAAGTCTTCCACAATTTAAGATTTGATAAACAATTTTGGATATTAAAAATTTGAGGCTATTCAATTAAATAGATATTTGATAAACATAGTTTTATTAACCTGATTGAATATGATGTAAATAAAGTGTGTAATAATAACGAAAAGATATAATAATAAAATAATTTTATAAACTAGGTCATGTAAAATAATAATTGAAAATCCCTTATTCTAACTAACATGATGAATTAAAATAAATATTTAGGATTAATATATTTATATTTATTTATCGGGTCGGGCTTCGGGTAGGACACCTTTTACAATCCTACCCGAAAAAAAATAATAAATCGTTTATGTCCGAACCGACCCTAGCTCGGTTCGAGCTACGAACAGCCCGTGTAGACCTCTACTGATGGCCAATATATTTTTAAAAGTGGGGTTATGTGGATTCCCATTGTGATAAATGCAGGTACCAATAATTTCAAAATACTTTCCTAATTACTTAATTATAAGTCAAAACACAAATATGAAATATTTATTTAAAATCGTAGAATTATCAAAATAATATAAATGATAATTAAAAAAATACATATTGAATTGATCAACCATTTTTTTCTATAATAGCTATGTTGGGTAATGACTAAATATCAATTCGGCTCAATCTACAAACGCATGCCGGTTAAAATTCATGAATATTAAGGCGTTTTAATTTATATTATCCCCAAACACATTTTTAGCCTGATGAGGACTGCCTGGAAAAAGGAGAGAAATCGGATAGCTTTAACAACATTAGAGGCCGAGCTAATGGTTAAACAAATATATAATATGTCATGCCAGGAATTTTATAAATATCTCAATAACGACGGTAAGCATTTAGTTCTATTATTTAAATGTCAAATAAAATATAATTAAGTTTTAGCAATGGCGCTATAAGATTTATTGTCAATTTTTAACTGTAAAGATGAACACATCTGCAGCATAATTTTGTGAACTTTGTTAAGATTCTTTTGATTGCAACTACACATTAACAGCATGTAGTAGATTTCCTACATGTGAAATCATTCCTAAATATACCTCTGCCATTCATTATTGAAAAAAAATTTTAAAATGTTAGGAAAGCTTTTATAATCTTTATCTAACAAATATTTTTAAAGGTTTATAAAATTTTAAAATTCTATCGATGGCGGGTAATAGGAACATATCGCAAACATTGTGCTGACTCAATTCTGTAAATACACTCTGTTTTTACCAAATTCACTCAGGCATTATCAGATCAGAAAGCTGACATGCAATTTATTGATAATCTCGAATCTGCTATATTTACCATTATATGGTTAGCTATGTCTTAGGATTTTTCACTATTTGAGGGGAAAAAAATTAATAGTTTTATTTAAACGAGCTTAATTTTGTTGAAATAGCGGAGGATCAAGGGAAATATTTTAATATTACCCTTATTAGATGCATCCTTTAGAATTGCATATGTGTGCCCATCTTTCAAATCGTCAAGAATTGACCTTCTCGATTTAGGTCCTATTTTTGTTCTAATTTCATTTAATTAGAGTCGTTAATATTATGGGGAAAAGATTCTACCAACATTGTGATGATAAGTATCTCTGTGAATGTAGTACTACATGATAAGTGATTAAAATTGCTGCAACTGTGCATCTGTATTATTTCTTATTTTTAAGTACCTTATTATGTATTTAAACGTGATATGTGATAATTAAGTGCCTATCTATAATGTTATACACACACACGGTAGATTTCCAATTGCGGTCGCTTTGGGGGACATTCGCATAAAATATATTTTTAATTGTAAAATTAAAATCGTTTTTTTATAAAATTTTATCTTGTTTACATTTTTTTATATATAAAAAAGATTGTTGGTTTTTTTTTATAAATTAATATATTTTAATAAATCAAGATTATTTTATATTGAAAAATAGTTACCGACTTTGTATTTATATAAACTAATTATAAAAAATAATAGGCGGATAGTTAAGTCAATTCAAAATCCCCTTTTTAGCAATTTTATTGACCGCAATTTTCATATTTCTCCCGCATAATACCAAATTTCTTCCGCAATTTGTAAATTTTGTCGGAGCATAGTGTTTCTATGATTCTAATAAAGTACGTGACGCGAACGAAATAGGTTTTTTCCTTCCGTCTACTAATTGATGTAACAGCACAGCCTCAAATCCTGAATCAGATGCGTCGCATTCCAAAATTATAGGCAAATGCGCATTATAAGGAATTAACGTATTCTCGAATGACAATAATTTCTTAACCTCATCGAATGAATTTTGTTCATCTTTCGACCACCGCCAAGGTACTTTCACGCTCGTTAATCTATGTAATAGCGCCGCTTTACAATGTAGATTACGAATAAAACGTTCATGATAATTCACGAGTCCTAGAAAAGATCTAAGTTGTTGTATATTTTTATTGGCGCATTTCGGATAGCCTTCACCTTTTCTGGGTTAGGATGTATACCGAATTTATCAATAATCACCCCTAAAAGTGAAACCGATTTTTGTAAATATCTCACTTTTGTCAATTTCGCTTTAAGACCTGCCGTCTGTAATTTGTCTAACACGATTCGCAAATTTTTATGTGCTCCTCATCATTTCGACCAAAAATAATTACATCATCTAAGTAGACACCAGTCATTTGTCAATCTTTTAGCAACTCAACCATATATCTCTGGAATATAGTAGGTGCACTTGCCAAACCAGGCAATCGTCGGTTACCCCCATGAGTTATTATCATTAGTAATTCCTGAGATTCCGATTCTACTTCCAACTGTAAATACGCATCTTTCAGATCTATCACGGTATATTTATCACCACCTTGGATTTTCTCTAACAAATAGTCTAAGGTAGGAATAACATGATGGTCATACAATAAACACGGATCTAAGGCCTAGCCAGGACGGGGGGCAAGGGGAAATCCCCACCCCCCCTTCAGAAAATTTCCACTTTTTGTGAATATCATTTTAAGCTAATAAAAAAAATATCCACCTTAATCTTCCCCTCACTCCCTGACCCTCAAAAATGTATTCATATATCTTTAACTATAATTTGAAAGAAAGAATATAAAAGTTTATATATTTTTTATAAAACTATTCATCAAGACAAAAGTGAAATGTATTATAATTATTAATAATAGATCCATAAAATTACTAAATAATATAATATATCAAATATAATATATCAAATATAATATATCAAATATAATATATCAAATATAATATATCAAATATAATATATCAAATATAATATATCAAATATAATATATCAAATATAATATATCAAATATAATATATCAAATATAATATATCAAATATAATATATCAAATATAATATATCAAATATAATATATCAAATATAATATATCAAATATAATATATCAAATATAATATATCAAATATAATATATCAAATATAATATATCAAATATAATATATCAAATATAATATATCAATATAATATATCAAATATAATATTTTATAAAGTGAGTAATTTTAATTTATTTACCTTAATAAAAGTAAAATATAATTATAAAACTATTGATAAAATTAAATCAAAAAATTAAAGCACAATACAAACAGTGGAATATTATATCAGAAAACTATAAAATATTGATAAGGACATCAGAAAATATCTTTTAAAGACATTGTGGGATGAATAATATGAAGATCGTTAAATAATTGAATGCAAATTGTTGCTATATTTATTATTAAGAGCATTGATTAGTAGAATTTGTTAAAATATTAACTGTAATATATTACCTAACTGTCAAATATGTCTGAAAAAGTGGAATTTTACCTAATATTTTTTAACTAATTCTATATAGGTGGAATATCAACTATATGTCTACTTACTTTTTATATATAAATTTCTTATACTTGTTTATAAATTATTACCATGCTTTAATATTAATGTATATACAAGTAATTTATTATATTTTATATAAACTAATAAAAATATATTTCATATTTGTTCCAGACTTATTTTTTTTATTAAAATTACCTCCTATCTTGTAAAAATATTTTCTGACTATATATAGACAGACTAAGGTAATCCGGTGCCCAAAATGGGGTTTGGGGGCGAAGCCCGCAATAATTTTATAAGCCCCCCCCCTTTAAGAAAATCCTGGCTACGCCTATACGACACGTTGAGTATAACTTTGAAATCAGCACAAATTCGAATATCGCCATTACTCTTGCGTACATTTACGGTTGGCGCTGACTACCCTAGTTATAGTCGAATCAACTTTTTCGATAATTCCTGCAGCCACTAATCGGTCTAATTCCATTTCAATTGCTTTGCGAAGTGGAAATGGTACCCTACGGGATGGAAACGATCTTGATACAGCGGTATCCTTTAAATGGATTCGCAAAGCAAAATCACATATATGTCCCATCTTATCATCAAAAATTTCTTGATGTTTATTAATCAAATCTCGAATTCTAGAATTTAGTGTTATGCAACATTTTCTTTTTGACCATATTACGTACTTGTTTAATCATAACCTGACGAGGCATTTCTAAATTGAATTATTACCACTGATAGGTTCCTTGTCTGTGACCCAATCCTAACATTGACTTGGGTCTCGTACTTAACGTCTAACGGATGATCACCATATGCAATCAATGGACTGGTTGGCCTAATTTTTGGTCGTCCAATACTTGTTTATATATCAATTCCTATCAATGACGCTTGTGCACCAGTGTCAAAATCAAATTCAACATCTAACCCATTTATCTCTGCAGTTAGTTTTTTTCGATTTTGTTGAATCTTCCATATATTATGAATAGAATCACTTGATGACACTCTTATATAAATTAAATTCTTTGATTTACAACACACTGCAAAATGACCAATTTTTACATTTATTACATGTTGCATTTATAGCTGGACATCTCACTTCTCGGTTATGAATAAACCCATATTTATAACATTTAAGTTTATTATAATATTTATCATTATTATATTTGTATTTATTATTCTCTTTATCAAATTTATTATTATACTTGACTTTATTATAGCCTTTATCAAATGTAATCGTTTTAATTGGATGTTTATAATTATTATCATTATCATTTCTTTTGTTATTATTATTAATCTTATTAACAACAGGCATATTTTTATTTGCCATTTCTTTATCTGCTCGCTCAGAAGCAATGCCAGATCAAGAATAAATTGAAAGTCAATACATTATTATCTCGATTAAGACCGTAGTGATATAGAGAGCTCTAAGATCTCTTTCCAATCCCGGTATTTCCATGCCAACCATAAACTAATCACGTAAACGCTCGTCAATATCATGAAGATAATGACAAAGCTTGCCAATTGTTCTAATTTTATCAGCAAATTCAGTTATGGTTTCAGTTGTTCTTCGTAATCTAACGAAATCAAATCTAGAAGCAAAAGCTGTTGACGTCGGTTTAAATAATTTAAAATATATTGACTTAATTTCCTTAAAAATAAAGTTTCGATCGAATCAGGATAACAAAAACGGTCCACCAACTCAATATTCTATTACCAAAAAATGTTAAAAATATATCTTCATATTGACATTCAGTTGGGCTTAGGTTTTTTAATTGAAAACTGGCTTCCCATTGAGAAAAGTATCTAAAAATAGATGTATCGTTATCGAATTTAATCGTAGATAAATCCGCTAATTTTTTTGAATCTCCATTTAAGGAATTATTTTCTCCATTCGTCGCCATTTGTGATAATATGACTAGGACTTATTAGTTATTTTTTTTATTTTAAAATAATCACATCAAATTTTTTTATTTTTAATTCGAATATTCCATTCTATTTTTTTTTATATAATATCTATAAATAATATTTTATATGATTTAAAACACTTACAAGCATGAAATTCGAGGTGGAATAGTTAGTTTGAACTAGAATAATGGTTCACCATTATTATTGTATTATCATATATAGGCAGCTTCTGAATCATAAAATATTCCCTGGAGGCAAATCCCCATCAAAAACCTAAACCTACGCTATAAAAAATTTCGCCACGTTCGTCTGCAATATTAACATGTTAATTATAATGGTACTCACTAGATATTTTAAAAAATGAAATAATCAATATTCAACTACCTTACCAAAAAATTGTGAAAATAAAGGAGTTTTGTAAAAGATAAAAATTAGCTAATTATATTTATTTAATAATTAAATACGTAATATATAGATTTGGTCATAATTTAGTAATATATGTATATTATAATAGGTCTATTATAAAAGTATTAAAAATATAATATTTTTACAAATAAGTTTTATTTTATCTGAGAGTTTAATTAAAACCCTAATAAATTTAAGTTACCTCCTTCCAAAAACTTTGAGGCAAAATGCTCCCACCCTTTTCCCCCATTATGTAGACGCTGTGTTTCTGCATATTTTGTAGATATATTTTTGCTCCTCAAAATATATAATTTGCTTCTAGCATGTAATATATTATCATATTTATATTGTCATCTATATTTTGTTGTTATACAGTAGTCGTTTCAGTTATATATATATAATATACCCTTGGGATTCATGTATAATTATCGATAACGTTGGTCTCCAAGTCCTAGAATATAAAATCTCTTAAAAATGTTGGCCATTGTTTAGCCATTTCTTGGCAATAACTAACATTAACCCCCGAAGCGAACCGTATTTTTACAAAATATAGTATAAAACACAAGTATTTTATAGATGTTGCAAAAATCTCAGCGAACTAACACGAGTCAATATTCCCAAACATTCATAAATTTTTTTGTACGTCTTTATATTTTCGCTGTTGAAAATGTTTCTTGTAACTTTTCCATTACAGATACCAAATATATAAGATTTAAACAATATATTTTTGTAAAAATTAAAAATTTTTCATACATTATTAACATACTTATAAATATAACAAAATCAATGTATAATTAATTATGTTTATTATACAAATATAATTTTCAAATTGTACGTTTTTATAAAAGATATGAATTTAATTATTTTAAGTAATTAGGCAATTATATTTATGATTTGTATTATTATATCACATGTTTAAATTGTATTTTTTATACACCATAAAAATATTTTTAAATATAATTTTAATTTAATCTAAATGACGTTTATAAAAAATATTTTTTGCACCGCTTGATTATTAAACTAGTTAGTTATAAGCTATACATAATAACAAACATAAATCTTTAAAAAAAATATACTAAAATAAAGCACCAAATAAAGTTAGTGGGATAGGATAGGTATTGTTATCATTTAAAAATTACAATTATTATGCTTTGTCAATAATTTCAAGAACACAGAAGGTGGGAGGGGGGGGGGTTATATAAATTTCAATCAAAGGGTCCTAAAAACATTAAAGAAGAATATATTCTGAGTTTAAACCCTGTGCGATAAAAATAAAAATTATGTCATTACTAGAATTGGAAAACTTTCATTTTCTATAAAAAATGTATCTAATTATAGTTAGATTTTTAGAATCATATGCAATTTAAAAAAATATATAATAGATGTACATAGAACACTAAATATAATCGAGATATTGGCAGTTAATTAGATATTTTTTCAATGAGCGATGAATTCAAAAAAATATGAATCTAATGCTATTAAAACCAAATCCAATCTTGGGTTTGTTTTTTTTTAAAAAGGAAGATATATTTTTATAATTTAAAACATATTATTTTTGATTGTGACTTTTTGATTGTATTTTTTTGTGCGCAAAAGCAAAATATTGCTCATTTTTCGTTATATATCAGTTCCGCTATAACATTATTTTTGATGGTATTTAAGGTTTGATCAGTTACATTTTCATTTTGAGAACTCGCTATTGATAGGTTATGAGCTGTGGTCAGAATCAATTGTTTTTCCGCCTCGGTAAAATTATTCAGATCACTAGGTCTTTTATTTATTTTTTCAAAATATGATAAATTATATATAAAATTAGATATGGCAAATTCGGCGAAATTTTACTTTAACTTGGTTTACAGTTTAATTATATTTTGATGTAAATTTTAATTCGTAACATAAATAAATTTTGTAAACAAAGACTACTTTTTTTAAATAAAAAAAAATCCATAAATATTTTTATCTATTTAATATCATCCTAACTAAAATTTTAAATTTTCTTCATTATTTTAAAGCGAAGTGATTTTAAACATTTTCATTATACTCCTACCAAATCGATTTTTCTGGCTCTAGTCCCATCTCGAAAGCTAAATTTGGCCAATTCCAAAACAACTTTGACAAGTTATTAACCTAAAAACATTACCATAATTAAGCCCTTATTTCCTGGTTGGCTAAGTTATAATGGATTTGGCGGAAGTTAGGCGATTAAACAACGCTAGTTCTTGACTAAATGATGGAACTAATTTAATATCCAAGGAACTATAATAATTATTATTTCGGGTAGGGTTGATATTTATTGATGATGTTAACCAGACCTAGCCCTTATAGGACTAATTTCAAATTCAAACATTTATTCTTTTATAAAGCGAAATAAAGAATCTATATTGAATTACCATTTTATTTCGTATTATATCGATAATGTACTGGCCATTGAGTAAGATTCGATTATTTATTCATAAAATTATCTACCTATATTTGAAATTTCCATATATTAACATGGTAGGTTCGAAACAAGTTTAACGAAAACAATAATAAGACATTCGAGTAATATTATTCAATTAAAATCCTGCAAAACCTTATCTGTACAAAAAGAATTCCATTGATGATATTCATGAGATCCAATATGGCTGTTAAAGAGGGTTTTTGTATGTGAAGGGACGGGAGGAAATTATTGCTAAAGTAAGTATTATTTGTGTTATTAGCATTTCCGTGGGTTGATTTATTAGCGGAAGCGTTGAGACATTTTTGCATGGCTACGGCTTGTTGAGTCAAATGCCTTAAACATGCCGCACTCTCGGAGGTTTTATCGTGATTTTCTCCTAACTAGAATTAGGAAAATATTATATAATCATAATATTTTCTTTCTTTCGAAAAAATATAATCATATTAATTAAAATAATAAAAAATATAAACTTACAGAATTTTTATATATATTGAAGGCCTGTTTTTCTTTAATGATTGCGGTCCTGAAATCACCTTTGCATGAATGGACACCGGCTATCAAATGATGAATGACCGCCGTTTTAAGGTTAGTTTCACCATAATAGCTTTTATATAAAATTAAGAGGTTTTATTAAAATATTTTCATATTTACTCTATGCTAAGTCTCAACGCATTTTCTAGATAGGACATTGATAATTCGTAGAGTCCATTGGCATATAGCACCAATCCTAAATTACTCTTAAATAACAAATATTATTATTATTATATAATTCTTTTTTCGCTACATCAAGTAATCAAAAGCGCGCAATTATTTTATATGTTTTTTTTTAAAAACTTTTCACTAATAAAATCGCGCGATCGTAAGCTAATTAGTAAATATTTAAATTGTATTTTATCGTTAAAAAATTAAAAAATAATAACTTGTAATGTTTAAAGATATAATTTAAAAAAAAAATACATTATTACATCTAAAGCTATTAATTCGGGATGGTCATTGTCCGTTATCAATAAGAGTAGATACCTTGCTCTGTACAACAATTTAAGCGCGCAACCCGTTCTAAAATTCGCCACATAATATAACGCTAAATTAATCTATTTTTTTAAAGAAAAAAACGAAACATATTTAGATTCGCTGTAAAATAGAGCGACCCTCCCCCTTCACCCCCTTTATATATTATAGAAATCATAAATAATATAAACAAAACAAATAACATTTCTATTTATAAATGAGTGTCATTGATATAACATAAAGTTTCATAAAAATGAATTATATAAAATCTCAAAAAATTTTTTTTTTAAAAATTATATCCGACATCTTTTATGAGATTTTTTTAACAAATTGGTTATTATAAAATCTAATATATTTTGAATAAAACAAATTGATTACGTAGTCGATGATGGTGTTCGAGTGATCAATTCCAAATATCCGTTCGCTCATTATGGTCGCTTTGTGTTGAAAGGCTAATGCCTATATATTTTTTATTTATTTACAATATAATCATAATTCGATATATCAAGAATTTCAAAAAATAACAATTTTTTTCTCTCTCATTATCTTTCGGGATTAATTTTTAATTTGAGCTCTGCCAGGGCGCGCTCGATTCGACGGCTCGGTCTTAGAGTAAGATGAGCTTCATTATTTAAATCTGAGAACCAAACGATAATCTAGTGAAGTTATTGTCCTTGCAAAGTATCATATTTATAATATATATTAACTCAAGTTTTTTAAAATTAAATTGAAAAATAAAAAACATGTAAAAGAAGAATCACTTGAAATCGATCTCCCAGTATATAACACAACCTAGCCAGGAGTCTCAAGCAGGAAGTTATTTCGGTGTGAAGAGGCCCGTACACGCTGTTCATAAGATTAAGGGATTCTGATATCAATTCGAAACCGTCTTTTAAATAGCCTTGCTGAATTTTGGTTTGACCTGCTAGGAAAAATGTGTGAGCGTCGTTAGCCTTGAAAATAAAAAGATTAAATTTTTTATCGTTCTCTATAATGACCATTGACACTCATCAACTTAATAATTATAACCTTAAAACCATTGGCAGACTAACCATTCTTATATTTTTTGATATAAATGTCAACTAGAGATCTGCAAGGTTAGGCCCGGCCCGTACGGGCTTCGGGCCTAATTATATTTAAAATAATCGGGTTTGGACCGGGCCTAATATTTTTTTAAAAAAATCGGGCCGGGTCGGGTTGGATTTTGAATTTTTTTTTAAAATATATCTAAATTTTTTATCAATTTTATATTGAATTTTTTATGTAAAATAAAAAATTTTGATATTGAAACTAAACGCCATATAACATATGTCTTTTATTTTGAGTAATTATAAAAATTAATTTCTGTTTTAAATAAATTCGGGCCGGGCCAGTTAATTATCTTAAAAAATTTTCGGGTTCGGGCCGGGCAGGCAAAATTTTTTTAAAAAAATTTGATGTTCGGGTCGGCATAACCATTTTAAAAAAAATTTCGGGCCGGGCCGGGCTTGAAAAATTAGGCCCGATGCAGATCACTAATGTCAACAACATGGGATTATAATTATATTGCAAGCTATAATTTTCTATAAAGAGAAGATAAAAGATTAGTATGACACGATAACCACACTTATTTGAATTGCACATAAAAGATATGCTTACTGCACATAAATGATATGCTTACTGCACATGTGTCGTTGCAAGACGTATTAAATATTTAAGGCAACCTATTTTCAATTAGCTTTATAGTGACATAGCTTTAAGGTTACTATAATTGACACCGTTAAACATAAGCAATAGATTGGATTATATAATACCGCATGGAAATTGTAACTATGCTACATGCCATACACACAAATTAGGCAATTTTTGCATTGTAACCCAAAAAATCTTAACTTTTGTTGTTTCAAGCCAAAGGACTTACATTAATTCGGCTAATATATTAAGCCTTTCCTTGATATCTTTGTTATTAATATGCCAATTGGGTATATATTTCATATCTATGATTCCTTTATTTTTAGGAAATCTAATTAAAACTAATGATTATTTGTTAAATTATATGCCGAAATGTCTAATTTCTGTCAAGATCCATATGTAGGCGTAGCCAAAATTTTACTGTCGCTGGTCAACATATGTCAATTTCCTAAAACGACCAAATTTTATTAAGATGAAATAAATAAGGCCCATTATTTTTAATTTTAATATATATTAACGGATTCACGAGGTCGCTTCCAGTACTCTATATATCATACAGAGCAGCAATTTCATAGTGTTTTAAATATTATGATAAAAGTTTTTTAATAAATAAAAATTTTAACTATAAAAATTTTAAATATAAAAAATGGTCATTTTGAAAATGTTTGCTAAAAAAAGGGTCATTTTAAAAATCTGAAGAAAAAAATGTAAATTAAAATTTAATGAGCCCCCTGATATTGTAGGTTAGTGAATGCAAGTCAAATTATTGCTAAACAACGGCCAAATTTTGTCAAGATTTACGTATTTTCTAATATATATTAGCGGAATAATGTGGTCGAGTCTATATAACCCCCCTCCCTCCAAGTTGGTTTCAGAAAAAAATATGGCCTTTTGTTGGATTCGAAACCAGGTATATCGGATTCATGAACAACGCACTCTTCGATCAGGTGACAGACGATATATGAAAACATATTTTTTTATTATTTACATAAAAATAAATATATGACGTTTCTGGGTTTCTGATGCTTGGTAATTTATAAAAATTATGGAATAACAATGCAGACTTGGCGTGCATTATTATTAGCCGAGATTGTAAAAACTAGTGACGCCACTTGCTTAATTCTTTTAAATATGATTTTTGTTATCTTTAATAAGCCTGTGTAATCCTTTATTAAAACCTTCAAAAGACGCATTTTTATGCGTAAACTAATCATTATCTGTCTAATCCCATTAAAAACAGTTAGCAATTTGTTTCATAAAAAATATCTTTTTTAACCGTCCTCCAAAAACCGGGTGGAGACCCATGAGAACTTTTTTGCATACCTGCCCTAATAGCTAGTCCGTCTCTATTAGAAACATTCAATAATTTGAATCTAATTACTTTATGTGTCACGTGTTTCACGATGGGGAACATGTTGATAATATCGTCCTCGTGAAAGGTCATACGAATGGGGCTGTCCAACGCGTATTCCCTCAAAACGATTTGAACGCCGCACTTAAGGCAAAATTGTCGTAAGAACACCAATTTTTTAAGTTGCTTGAGTTTCGAGAATTGGTCGAAGTTTTCGCCCCTTAAAAATAAATGGTGGTCATTTTTGGTATCGTTGTAATTAATGTTTTTGTATATATTGGAAAACGTCAATTACGACAGCTAAATGAATGTTTTATGATATTTTTTATAGCAAATTCAACATGACCATGAGCCTGTACAAAAAGTCAAAAAGTTGCAATAACTATCTCTTAATATATAATGTTATTTTAAAAATATTTTTTTTAGTAAAACTTACTCTTTAATGCTATATATATAGGACAACTCGACATCTTTACAAATACTTTTCCATAAATATCCGGGAGTCAAATTGATCCAATCCGTGTTACCTTTGATCACGTGTTATTAAAGCCATTTTTTAATTTATTAAAATTGAATAAATTACCATTATTCGTAATAGAGTTAAACGTTTTCTTCTTTTTATACTTCTTTTTCCCATTTTTATGAGGCTTAATTTGGGATATGCAAATAAAATATATATGATTTTTTAAAGATTTTCAATTTTTTTTTTCTAAAATAGTTTTACCTCAATAATAGATGCCAAATTGGTAATTGGATCAGCGTAAGAACCTAAATAGCAATTCAGGAAATGTGCAATCATGATTGAAAGGTAAGAGGGTTCGACGTTTTGAATTAAATTTTTAAAAACATGTTTAGCGCTCCTGGATATCATTTCATGGAGAGCTATATTCTTCGTTGTATGGAAAAAAAAGGAAGAAAGAAGTCATATTTATAATTTTCGATAAAAAGAAATTATAGTTGCCCCCCTGAATAATGGGAAAAATCTATATCCACAATTTATAATTGATGACTAGTGATGAAAAATCGCTTCGTTTGAGCCGATTTTTAAAACGGCTAGCTCGGTATTCCCCCCCCCCAAGTATTAAGCAAGTCAGAAAATTTTGCTGATAGATGGCACAAAGGTTAGAACAAGCGAAATCTCGAGGCTCAGGAAATATTTTTCTGGCTAAAATATTGAGCCAGCCGTTTTTTTAAAAAATATGCTCAAATGGTAGCGATTACTGATGATAACCGCATTAGTTCCAAGCAATAATATTTTTTCAGCGACATGAGAAATATCGTCCGACTGATGACCGAGTCAAAAAAAGTAGAACGATAATAGTTCGCAAAAATGTCTACAACTTTCAACAATACATATGCATGCGTTTCACAAATTTAATTGAAAAGATTGTAAAAGAAAAAAAAATGTAAAATTTATCGCGTTCATTTATTTACACTTGTTATTTTTTATTTTATATCAATTTTTTTTCCAATATTCAAGGAATAGGTCAGGTATATTATTGATATTTGTACTTTTAAATACGTGAGATTGGAATGGCACTCCAATTTTTTAGCGATAATTCCTAGATATCGGACATTTATACCCTTCAAGTGCAACATTTCAACAAGGGAAAAGCCGTCAATCGGAACCGCGGTATGCTCTTTAAAATCATTCAACTTATAAAATATATAAATATAATATAAAATATGTTTGATTTACCATATCCGGTATTTGATAACATATCACAAAATCCGCAATATCTAATAGAAGCTTTCTTTCTGCTTTCAATTTTTCGGCCTGGAAAATGGGGAAAAAAACATTTTAAAAAAATTAAAATTAGTGATGTACATTCTATGGATGTGGTGCCTATAAAAATCTTTAAAATATGGCCTCATTTTCACTATCTAATCGAATCTAATCAATTGGTTATTTATATATATCTATGTTTTTAAAGGAAGGATTGATAATTAATTTTTATTGAATTTAATCACTTTTATTCCATTAATATCATTCCATTTCTCATAGATCAAGTTTAAAATCAGATCTGTTAAACAACTAATATATTTTTCAAAATTAACTCATTTTTTTTTAAAAACATGTTGAATATTTATATATCTTATTCGTTATCTTTATTTGACAATTTTTATATTAAATATAGCCCAGAAACCTAACAAGATTTTGAATTTAAATCATGGTTTGATTGTAAAATATTTTATAATTTTTTTAATTTTAGGTTACTTCTTATAACAACTAAAAATAATTATAAATTCTAGGGTAAAAAAATTTTGACTGTCGAGTTGTGTCGAGAATATAGAATTATTTTCGGGTCGAATAGAGTTCGGTATAAAAAAACGCCTCGTTTTGAGCCGATTTTTAAAAACGGCTAACTCAACATTAGAGCCAGGAAAATATTGCCTAAGCGTCAAGATTTCGAAAATAGATGTTCAATCCTATGTGCCATCTATGAGTAAAATCTTTAGGCTTGCATAATATTTTTATGGATAAAATATTGAGTTGGCCGTTTTAAAAAATCGGCTCAACGTTTAACACTAGTCTCTAGCAGGTTTCTAGGGCTTATATTAAAGCTTCCTGCAGGACGTTTGTTTAATCTAGAAGTTTATTAGTGGAGAAAAACTAGCAAGACTTATACACCTGTTACATATGAAATATAACTGTAACTTGTTACTTTACAAAAGTAATCGTAAACAATACTATTTAAAATGTTACTAATACTTTTAAGCATGAAATGGTTTTACTAAGCTAAAGTCTATATAATAATGTACATATTAGAACCTTGCATCGGAACTTTTTTTCCGGCCCTTTCCGGAAATATTTTTGACAACTGACAATCGTTCTATTTTTTTAATTAAAAGGACTTAAACTCTTCGGTTTTTAGTAAGGGGGGAGGGATTTTAATTATTACATCTTCAGGTACGTGACGTACGCTCTTTAAGAATGCGTCAGGATTGAATTTAAGGTCCTCGAGGGATAAGGGGAATTTAGTACGTAATTTTAATTTAATTTCGGAAGAGGAATCTTGAGAGTCTTTACTTTTATCCACGCCGTTATAAAATAATTTTTCTGAATTGATATCTAAAAATGTGAAAAAATATAGTAATACATAGTTAGAGCTGAAATGGAAATGTTTATATACCATTGATATCATTCTTTAATATGTTTGTGGGTGAAATATCCTCATCGCTATCTTCTCTATCTTCTAAACCATTAATATCCTTAAACAATATATAATATATATTTCAGTGGCGTCACAGAAGGGCAAAAGCCTAAATTTATTAGGCCTCGCATAAAGAAAAATTAGGCTCTAGAAAACCACATCATATGTTATATCATTCATTATTTCTAAGTGCATAGCGGTTAAGGTTGCATTATAAATTGCTAAGGTTTTATTTTAGAAAATAAAAAATATATACCCATAATAAAAAAATATTTAATGGTTATATAAATTAAAAATTGTTTTTGAGCTAAAAAATTACTAAAAAAAAATCAAACTGACCACTTTTTTAAATATATTAAGATAATTGGAATTAAATTATGCTATATAAAGACAACTCTAGTGTGAACAGTTTCTGATTGGTCAGCTTGCGGATATACTATCTTAAAACATACCATAGAATCGATTGCAGAGTCCTTGTCTTCCGAATGAGATGAGATGCCGGAATTACTGGAGCCATCGCAATCGTTTAAATTTGCAAAATTTTTGTAGGCGACTTTCTTGGAACCGTTAGTGATAACATTTTCATCGGTCAATATAAGGCTACTCATATTCATCATATCTTCCGTGATTATATGATCCGAGTCTAGCTCATTTTTTTCTCCTATGTTGTCATTTGGTATATTGTGTTTATCCTTTTGTTTCTCATGGTTCTCTGAGAGTTGGGGAGGCGAGGCTAAACCTATTACATATTCAACGAAGGCTTCAACCAGTTCGGGCCTTAAGACGCATAATTGATGTTTGTATTTCTGCGGTAGTCCCAATTTTCTCGATTCGGCGCTTAATTTGAATCCGTCAACTAAAGAGAAAAATATGAACCAAGGGTATGTAAAAATTGTTTAGAGTTAAAATTGGAGGGGGGAGGTGATATAGTATATATAAATACCTGGTAAGAAATTGAGATCGGAAGGAAGAGTGCGGAATAAATCTAATATATAACGCCTACGATCATTGCCTATGATCCCCTTGCATTCGTAAGACGTATGCAATTCAATTATTTCGCAGTCAACTTTATCAATATGATCGATGGTAGATAATTCTCCATTAATCTCGGTCTTTGGAATAACGGCCATTTTGGATGGGCTATCACTATACACTCTATGAGTGCTAACCCTAAGTTTGGAGGCTATTTCTTTGAGTATTTTATCGTATTCAACGTTGGTTCTAATAATAACTTTATCAACGCTTTTCTGATGGGACACGGTTTCATCCTCATTTTTACCATTAGGTAAATTAGAATTGTTGGTGACGGGCGAAGGGCTAGAATCGATGCTCCCGTAAACAACTAATTCCTCCTGCTCTCGTTCCAATATTCCTGGAAGAAGGTATAAAATATTTATAACTCTCTTTCCGCTCGGATATTTATGAATTCCACCCACCCATTCATTATCAATCTTTCACATTATTATGCGAAAAGAAATCGGAAATTATTTTTTCGTTTAAAAACCTGGTATTATAGTTTGCCCTGTTATTCGATATCCTTTATAATCTACAATCACCGTTCCTAATGTATGAAATTTTTCTACATCCAAATCAGAGTATATTTCGACACCTCTCAGATCGTTGGCCTAAATATTTGAAACATTTTATAACCTATCATAGATGCAACGATAAAACTTATATATAGCAAAAAAACAATTTTTCAGTTTAATTCCATAAATTTGCCGTCCATTATATATTTTATTACATTAGATTGTATTAACTATTAAACATTATTTGCATATACGCATTTAATAATAATTTAAACTTACGGGTGCCACGTAGGCTGCAAAATCGCCTCCCAATTCTTTGTAATGATCTCTTATGTCGAACCCCAGACTGAAGAATATGTTATTCCATATGTACATATGCATCCTATAACAAATTGGCAAAGAATTTTTATTTTTAAAATATTTAATGTAGAATTAGAATCCCCTGGGAATTTAACCAAGTGTCATTAATTTATTTTCCAGCAAACTCTAAACATAAGATTAAACAAACGCACAACTTTAGATGAGCAAAAAAATTCGTATATAACTTGGTGTAATATATAGCTCATCTTTATTTATCAATATATTATTTTAACAAAGTATAAGAAACTTCGAACTCTCGCCGGGATTGATGGGCAGCGCATTTCCGCGTGAGATAGACAGGGCTCCTTTAGCAGCGGCTGTAGCCAAATCGGCCCCGACTTTGAATACTGCTCGGTCTCTGGCAACACGTTCTGCAAGGTCTTTCTCGCGGCAACTCACGCGTTCCTTGAAGTTCTTCGTTCCAATCCCGGGTCTGGCCTGGTACGTGATCTTCGAAACCAAGTCTAGATTCGAATACTGGATAAAAGAATTAATTTTATTTTATCAATTAAAATCTGTTAGGAATAACTATAATAATTGGCGTATTAAAGCACCTGATTGGTTGTTCCCTTTATATTGAATTTAAAAAAAAATATTCCTTTATGGTTTGTATTCTAATTAATAGGACAAGTATTCAAAATTAACAACCAATCAAAAAGTTTCCCTATATCCAAAACTGCTTAGTATTAGAGAATAAATATAATATTGGCGTATAAAGCACCTGATTGGTTGTTTGCTTTATATTGAATTTTAAAAAAATATTCCTTTATGGTTTGTATTCTAATTAATCGGACAAGTATTCAAAATTAACAACCAATCAAAAAGTTTCCCTATATCCAAAACTGCTTAGTATTAGAGAATAAATATTTTTTAACTCGTGTCATATGAATTAAAGTGGAAAGATGAGAAATTACACGGCAAAGATATCAATTTATATATAAACCCAACCTAAGAGGAATATTTTTGCTTACTTTAAAAATAAAAACCATAAATTTTAATATGCAGACCTGAATGATGAGAGTAGTAAAATTGAGATTAAATTTTTTTCGGGAGATATGCTTAAATTTTTTGAATGTATTAATGCCTTTATGCTGAAAACAGTCTAGGTAATGGCGGCACTAGCCTTTACAATCTCAGTGGGCTCAGTTTAAAAACAGGGAATTTTTTTTTAGAAATTATCTTTTAGGAAATATTTTTGAAATTATCATTTTTTGGAAATATTTTTAAAATTACCTTTTTTATAAAAAAAATTAAAAATTTCAGGGGCCTAAAATTTTAGGAGGGTCGAACCCCTTTCCCCCATAGTGACATTACCGAAATTAAATAGATTATTTGCTATAATTTTTTGAATAGTGTGGGTTGGCAAAGTTGAAAAGGAAAGATTTAAAAACTAATAAGTCAATGATATTAAGGCATATTTTTTTGGGAGGGGGGGGGGTATTAAGATAGTTTTTATTTTCAAAAAATCTCTTACTGTGCAGGCAGATGATGATAAAAAATAGGATTTCATGTTAGATGATATTTGTTTAATTAAAGCTAGCGTTTTAGCCAATATAGGGTTTTCGAGATGAGTACAGTACAGGTCCTCTTTATTGAAATTTGAAAGGTAAAGTTGAATATAATGGTAGGCCAAGAAACATATTTCGCATTTAAGATGATTATATGTGAAAGCTTATCAATTATAGAAGGAATGGGCTTGTCCATGAGCGAACCAAAGGACGATAAATTTTCCACCTTATCGAAAATTTGCTTATTCTCGTAAATATCAGCTTTAGCTATTAAAAATTTTATCCTTACACCCCCTCCAGTGCATACAATATATCAATGAAGGAAAAATAATAAAAAAAAATTTATAAAAATTTAACAGAGCCAAAAGTCTATAACAAGTGGAACATGGCGAAAGAACCCAGCTAATAGTGCTTCCTCTCTAGAGGAAAGGCATGGCTATCTTGCACGGCAATGGCAACAATAAAATTTAAAATATATACATATATATAGCATTTTGTATGTAATCAAAAAATATATAACTATCTTCGGCTCTAATGGCGTCTTCCCTGTGCTCTAGAAACGGCAAGATCCAGGAATATTTTTGAAATGGAACCGGAACTTTTTCTAACGAATTTTGAGCGTTGCGTTTTTTGATTAAAACGGATAAATTTCGCTTAAAAAGGGGACTAATCTAAAGCGGCATTTAAAATCGATATTAAAATATTTTGAATATGGGATATCCAAATATAGATAAGCAAGGCTTTGTCAGAACCAGCCCGTGATCAATTTAAAAAAAGTATTCATGCTGGCCAGTGATATTTTTGCCGGATCCGATAAATATTTTATTTAAAAAGAAACGCCTAAATCGTTACCTTGCGAAAAAAAGGATTGCGTTCGCTATTCAAAAAAGTGACGCGTTACTTAAGAAATACTAATATTATTTTATTTCTTCTCCATAGATAATTAACGACAATTGAGTTTCATAACTTTGATCAGATAAATAAGATCGCTTTCTGAGTACAGCTTTCAATATAATAAACACACGTTAAATCGGCGTAGATGATGGGAAAATTGTTTAATTAATAAATAAAAAAATTCCCCGTTAAAATAAATTTGAAATATTCGAGATTTTTTTTAAAAAAAATTTAAATTCCGAGTCGACAAAGATATTTTGCACAGATTGCCCAACTTGGCCCGAAAAAAATATTCTTTCGAGCTGCCAGGCCCACTGTAATAAACAAAAACGATAAAATATTGATTATTTATTTTGAGGATACTTTTTAAAATGATAAATAAGAATGCATACTGACTAATATTACATACAATATAATAATTTCGAGTCATTTTATAGAATGGCGATTTCTGCCAAATTATAATTCGGGCAATAATCTGATAGTAACATTACCGCGATCACGATTTCGCATAAAAACGAGTATATAATTACCGGTTTTTCTTTAAATTTTATTTTTTAAACCAAATTAAAATGATTATTCTTTTCGATCATTAAACTCCTAAACTTATCACTCTTTTTATCGTATTTTGTAGTAATGCTTTCATTTACAAAGTAAACTTTAAAAGCACTAGGAAAAATTAAAATGAATCTTGATATTTGGCGTCACATTTCTCTTTACAAAATATTTTTTTTAAAAGTTCAGTTTTAATTTTTTAAAGCGATGTATGATATATTAATAGTTTTTTTAAAAAAAAACACCTTGTTCTTTCTCACCAAAAAAATAAAATATAATATGCATGCTCTAGATGTAAAGTGGGATAAAGATCAATCGTTTATAAACTTAATATTTATTTTATAGAATACTCTTAATTATACACGGTAATATTTGTTTAATTTAATAATTTAATGTGATTATGTAATGTAATGTATATTATATTTTAATTACATTTTCATTTTCATGAGAGAAATCAAACATTTTTTAAATATAAACGTTGTGAACCTTATTCAATAAATCAAAAAGAGAATGGAAATTTTGAGAATCTGAATGAGGCGATGGATTGAACGTTCCATTTACCGATCTATTTTTGTTTAAATAAATGAATTAAAATTGATTATAAATGTTTTAAAAGAAAGAAATAAGGATAAATATATTTTATAAAAATATATACTGATTAACGTAAAATCCTCTAACGCACGCCGTTATGTGAAATTCTTTATCCTCTAACGTGATCACAGTTATGTAGGCTAAGTCTCCTTTTGTTATAATTAGAAAGATAGAAAATATTTATGTATAAAATGATAATTTTTAAAAAGAGGTATATATATTTACCCTTCATTTTGCGAGGGCCAGGCGGAGGGTTCCAGTGGTTGAAGGCTAAAGACTTCAAGCAAAGTATAGCCTTTTAAAAAAAACATTGTATTATTTACATATATAAAGAAAGATTTCCACGGATATTTGGGAAACAAGATCCTTATAAATTAATCGATAAGATGTTTTATAAATCGTAAAAACGATTTTAAGAGAGCACCAAGAAATGAAATTTTAATAAACACCAAAAAATTGATTTATTTGACTAAATCAGGATAATTTTTGATTTAAATCTAATGTTATATAAAATAAATATAATTATTATGCCTGGAAAAAAAACTACCCCTGAGGCAAAGTAATTCGTGGAATATACACTAATTTTAATATGGTATTTAAGCATAAACCTTCATGGCTAAATTAGCAAGATTGAATTGACTAAAAAAAATATATTATCAAAATTTTATATATCTAATATTTTCCCATTCACAAGAATTTAATATATTCTAAGTTTAAAAAAATAATTAAATTATAACATTATTATCAAAATATCGATCCAATATTTCTCAAACAGCGCATACTTATAAGCAGAGGTAAACTTTTGTTCAAAAATAAAAAATTCCAAGTTTTGAAATTTTCTTTTGAGAATGTTGAGAGAATTATCGTTCAAATTTTACCTAAAATTCAAAATCTATTATAAAAAGAGCTTTCTTTCCATCGTAGATAAATATTGATCTACTTTAAAAAAAATCTTTAATTTTATTGGTCTTCGAAGATTTTTGTTAAACCCTGCTTATAAGTAGTCTTATTAAACGGCTCGATTTGTTTGAAAACGGCCAACTCAATATTTTAGCCAAAAATTGCCTAAATCTAGAGATTTCGCTAATAGATATCCAAACCTTTGTGCCATCTATGAGCAAATTTTCAGGAATTCGTAGTTTTCTGAATAAAATATTGAGCCAGCCAGAAATCGGCTCAAATCGAGCAGTTTTACAACACTACTTATGGGAGATTTTTTGATATTTCCTTTAATTTTTAACAATCGAAATAATTTTTTTAAGAGTCTATATTAATTATACCAAAAAAAATAAATAATTTCAGGATTAACGCAATATATAATAAAATCATTTTTTATAATAATAAAAAATTAATTAAAATAAATTTAAAAATACTTAATAATGCAAAAAAAAATATGGAAAAAAATGAGGTATCATAATCCAAAAACGAATTAATTACTAAAAAAAATACAAACAAATAAAAAAGAATGAAATTTAAAACATGATTTTTATTCATAAAAAAATCGTGATTAAATTCAGGCGACAACCCTAGAACCTACGTAAATTCAATAAATCAAAAAAACCTTTTCCTTAGAAGAAACAGGATGTAAAGGTATAAGGGATATGTCCTTCGAGTATTTGGGTTGTATGTGTTCGGGCGGTAATTCGGCATTCGAGGCGTCTGCAATATTGGCTGTTTGTAATAACTTCGATATATTTTGCTTTTCGATGGCTTCTGAATAATTTGTTCATAATAATATTAAAATGCTTGGCGAAATCAATGATGTATATATACTACTAGATTCGACGATTCATTAATTGAAAGTGTTCCATACATAGGAGTCAACTGTAGCACCATTTTATGGTGTCCATGCCGACTAATAATCTTTATTTATTATTATATAATGGGCATTAATGTCATTTAATCGACGTGCAGACTACAAAAAAGCGCTACAGCTCACTCCCTATCTAAAGACATTGTATGAATCGCCAATTTAGTTGGGAACATAAATAATTTTGTTTTTAATTTATTTTTTTAAAAGGAATACTAGAATTTCTTTCGGTCTAATCCACTATAGCTGATTTAATTTTCGTATAATAGATTGATGCGAATTTTTTTTTGTTCCCCAAAATTTGGAGTATTTTAGAAAACTTGTAATTATTTCTCTCCAGAATAAAAACTAAAACGCTAAGTTTATTACTCAGATCTAAAACCACAGGTATTACTGAATTCCCCATAAGATGTAAATAGAAATTTCAATTTTCATACAATTTAATTGCTCAAAAAATATTATAATATATCGTTTAGAAATTTTTACTATTTTTTTAAAGTGAATTTAGTTTTGATTTTTTGAATGTTATTTAATCATTACTCTAGACTTCGGGTTTATGCCATAAATGGGGAAGGGGGGAGTAATAACCTTTTCTAAAAATACCTAGACAAATTATCAAATGAAAGATAATTCTAAGTGCTATTAAAATTACTCATCACTCTTAGGCCCTGGTAAAATTTTTTAACTTTTAATATTAATCTTGAATGAGTAAGAAAAATCTAAGAATTTCAAAATACTTTTTAAAATTCATTTTTAGCATCAAGCGCATTTTTTAAATTTTAATCTGTGTGGTAAAAAGGGTGGGGGGGGGGAGGAAATAAATTGACTGCGATAAAAAAAACTAAATCCAAAATGACCCCTCCGTGCTTACGACCTTGAGTGAGAGAAATTATCTAATTTTTTATCACTAGATAAAGGCCACATGCTTATCTAAAACAATAAGGAATAAAAGATCCTTAAAACACTTCGTGTTTATTATTTTAGGGAATTTATGCAATTATTATTGAATATAGTTTTCTTTTAATAAATATTTATTGTTTCGTGGTTAAAAAAATTCGCTGTAATGAGTTAGCGATAAAAGTTTGTAATTCGCGGAAATGAATTCGTGATAATGTGTTCGCGATATTGTCTTACTGTAAATGTTTCGTGGAAAAGAATCGCCGAATTGGTTTCGCGTTATTACTTTCGCTCTAAAATTCTTTCGCGATAAGTTTTCCTAAAAAGTGTTTCGCGATAAAGTCAAGGACAGGCTCAAAATGTTTTGTTCATGCTCAGACCCAAACTTAGGCGCGTTGAGCGCGATTTTACATCTTCCTAACAAGACATCTCGATTAATTTAAAATATTTGTAAGTATAATACAACTTTAAATAGCCAAAAAATCCTAATTTCTAAAAATCGAATTCGCTCTTTTTAAACAAAAATGTTTTTTATATTTCCTTCGATTTTTCATTTCGACAGATATTTCGAGAAAAGAAAAGATCGATGCCATATATAATTTCAATTTTTTCTTCAAAAATAATTAATATTTTTTTAAAAATAATTCATATGTTGTATTTTTTTTTTTTTAAATATCCCATGAAAAATTAATTTGAATCCTCAAATTCTATTATTTATTATATATATACATTTATTCTCATCTCACATTACAGAGAATTCATAAACCGGTGAAAAAAAATATAACCTCATCTCATCATCATCAGCTCATTTCATTAATTTAATGATTTATCTTGGCAAAAATATATAAATTTATTATCAATTTTTTTATTTATAATATTATTTTTATTACTAGTATATAAATGGACAGATGGAAAAATTATCTATGTATATACATACAAAATATGTATATTTTTATTTATTATTAGCCTTTGCAAAAATACAACTTTGTACTCGGGAATGGCTGGGAAATATTGCGTGAAATGAAACAATATTTGCATTATTAATTAATTTGTTACACTTTAAAAAATCATAAGTGTATGATTAATGATTCATGAGGAAAATGTATTTTCAAGCACAGTTGTTGAGTATGTGTATGGTTTAATGATTCAATTATTTATTATTTTTTATACTTTTAAACTGTTTTTGATCGACCATAGAAATTGAAAATACATAATATAACAAGTTAAACAAGACAAAAAAAATTGTGACCTATCAAATTATCCTGTCCGATGAATGTATTGACGTATGACAATGAGGCGCCTTCTATGCCATTGAAAGCATCGCTTAAGTCCAGGGAATTCAGAATATCCTTTATGTGCCTCACATGGATTCTTACCTCTCTGAGGGTGTAGGATTCTATTTTATAATATTTTGAAATGGCAAAAATGTTATTTAAACTAAAAAATAAATAAATGTAATTATTGTTATTATATTATGTAATATTATCGATTGAAACTATTATAATGAAATGACTATCTTCCTTCTTATATTCAAAATAAATATATCTAAGATGGTAATTAACGGAATTACATTCACTATAAAAAGTCATGGTTCTTCTTTCCTTCCTATTTTATACGAAGCATTTTAAATTTTTTTATATAAAACTAGACTCCTGAATACAATTTTTTCTAGATGAATTGACTCGAATCTTAAATTTTAAAATGAAAATTGTCCTACAAATTTAGTAAACTTATAATCAAATCAAATACGTACAAATAAAATATTTATTTTAAAAAATCGTTATTTGAAACCTTCGACAATTTTAAGCAAAGAATTGTCTATTAAGTTTTGAAAGGTTTTCAGCTCCGAAAACTGGTCTAGAGTAGTTCCTTGGAATTGCAATGAGAAACATGTGCGATGAAAGGTCTCCTCTCTATCCATCAAAACTTGATGAATTTCTTGAACCATCTCATTAGGCGTTACCTTATTCGAACAAAAAATTTTTTTTTTATTTAATATAAAGGTTTTTAATTTATCACATATCTAATAAAATAGAATAAGTGTGGTCAATGACGTATCCAGAGCGGTTTTCAAATAGGGCGTGGTTTGTAGGGAAGGCCATTTTGTAGGAATACGATCCAATATTTTAAAAATGGGTTCTGTTGGTTCCATTTTTCCAAATATTTAAAAAAAATATATTTAACCTGCAGCTCAATGTACTCCGAATTAGTGTACTGAATATTTATACTGAACACGTGATCTTGCACCATAATAACCTCCTCTGTATCCTTTTTAGAAATTGGGATACTGTCTATCGTTGATAATATATTCGAATTTCGTTTGCTTGTAGCGATAGATTTTAAGGCGCCATCTCTGGGGGGTGGTGACGATGTCAGCATTGAAAGGTCGTTGAGAAGCGTTTTACAGATGTCCATCATGGTTTGGAGGGCGAGTCATATTATTCAAAAGATTATGGTGATTATTCAAAATGATTGATAGCTTTTGTTGACAAATAAAATTTATATAATGAATGATGAGGGAAATAAATTAAAAAAAAATCATAAAAGAATAAAATTAGTATTTTTTTTTCCTTCCACCCTATTCGGCATCATCGAACTGTTCCATTCTTTTAAAAAAAGAGAGAAATATCATAAACTAAATTTTGCAAATGGATTAGGTTATAGTAGTATTTTTTATTAAAATATTAAAATTCAACAATTTGAAAAAACTTTTAAATAAACTTATTTTGTAAATAATTATATTATTATTATTTTAAATAAAATAGTTTGAAATAATTCATTTTTTTTTCATAAATATTTAAAATATTATCGATTTTAAATAAGATTAGAAAAGCGAAATACCAATACCGCCATAAAATTCGCGGCATATTGTAAATATTTCATTTTAGTTATACCATCCAGCCTTTATAACATATTTCGTTTTTTTCTATAGGAAATAAGTTCATATCTAGTAAAAATGTAATATCATAGCCTATTATATATTAATTAATGAGAGCTAATAAGATATCCGAAATGTTTAAATTTTGTGTTTCAATTTAATAACTATCTTTATAATTGTAACTAGCAATTAACTTCCGTTTTATTATCCTCGAATTTAAGATGAAAGGAAGAGCATATACATGCTCTGGAAGAAAATAAATCATGTTTCTAATTTCATCGCTTAAATTCCGTTATAAGCTTTATTCAATAAATATGGTAAAAATTATCATTTAGCATTATAAGGAAAAAAAAACGAAAGGAAGAGAAGCTATTTAGTTAAGATTTTTTTTAACAAAACAAAAATAATCAACAAAAGACTTTCAACCTAGTGGATCTAAGATCTTGATTCGTGAGGGCGGGGGTGGGCAGGGAGGTTAAAAAGCATAAATATTTTAAATAAAACTTAAAAAAATCCCATTTATTATGTTTTAAAATCTAAAAAAATCCCATTTATTATGTTTTAAAATCTAAAAAATTGAAATGTCGGGATTAAATATGCCACCGTTTTTGGCCAAACAAAAGTAGTTTACAGTTATATCAAATTATCAACTCAACAAATGCACATTAATTGAATCATAGTTAATAAATCTTCAGCAAAAAACTAAGCCTTTTCGAGAAGAATTAACCCTGTATATCTTTCTCTCTCCCCCCCAGAAAAAAAATCGAAGGTTGTGCTTGAATATCACCGAAAATATACAAGAGATCTGCAGAGGTTCAAAATTTTAAGTCTGGCCCTAGATTTAGCCAAAATGAGTTGAGTTCAGCCTGGAGTTTATCTTCATTTTTGATCCGGCCCAACTCGATTTTTTTATGCAAAAAACCTGCGTAATTTGAACCTTTTTAACATATTTATGGAAAAAAAATTTACTCTTTGAAGGACTGCTCAAAAATAGTTTTAAACATTTTTGTAATATATTAATTAATTCCCCCCCCCCCAAAAAAAAATTGATAATCAATCTTATTCAAATTTTTTTTTGTAAATTACCATAAAATTTGCGTATCTAATAATAAAAAATAATTGACACAATTAAAGTCCATTTTAATTTATCTAATTAGGAACTAATTATGGCGATATTTTCTTTTAGACCCCTCTACATAACAAATTATAAATCTCAATCTCATTTGCCGTATATGGGCAAAAAAAATATAAATTTACGCTCAAATTAAATAGGTTTTATATTTTGTTCGTGTTATAATTTCATATTTATATTTATTATATATTTTTTTAAAAAAAAACTTTTCTGTTTCTTCTATTTACCCCGAAAGTCAACAAGCAGGGAGAAAAGTAAAATAATATAAATCTTTTTAAAATTAATTACCTGTAATTTCTGAATTCTAAAAGATAATTATTCTAGAAGATGATAAATTGTACGCGTTGCTTTCCTCGAAATAAACGTGTTTTTAAAATGAATGTCGTTAGAAATGTACGATTTAGATTAGTCCAAAAATTTGACAAATAATTTGATACATAAAATTCTAAAACTCGGAATTTATTATATTATGTCGCGAAAATAAGTAAGGTAGTTTAAAACTATTTTTTAAAATTATATAAAAATAATAAAAAGGAAGTATTAACGTAAACTATTTTTATTTTTATTTTTTAAAAGCAAAAAATAAAATTAATAATGAAATTGGGAAAATAATTTCTCTCAAAAAAATAATAATTATAATATAAAAATAATGATAACAAAAAAACATTGTATATTTGCAATGCAAAATTTTATTTTTATTTATCAAATAAATACATTTCCTGCCCTTCCCTTAATAATTAATTTGCTTTGTTTACATTTATCATATATGAAGTGACTTTAATTTTAAATTGCCAAAAATAGTATTAAAAAATAAAATATGGGATGATTGGTGGAATGGAGTGCTCAAGGGGGGCTTGGCATTTTTATTGTCATAATCAAAATCAAAAAATGCTTTTATATTTATTTTATTCTATTATTTAAACAAAAATATATATTTTTAGAATCTTATCAAAGGCTATAAAAATAAAAATGAACTTTACTCTTTTTTAGAGATATTATTATTATACCCAATTCGGCCCAGTCTAAAATTATTTTCAACCGAGCCTGCCTGGCTCATAAAATATACTTGGTACAACCGGCCCCTTATGTTCTTTTATGAAGGAAAACGTAAAACATTTTCGGGCTGGACCGATTTTTAACCCAAACTTTCCTCATGTCTAGTGTGCCTTTATTAATGTGTCCTTAAGAACAATATTGGTAGTCTAAGCTGGGGCGTTTAAAGAAAACCGTCGCTGACACTTGATAAATTATTGGTAAGTCACTGAAACTCGGGGAAATTTTTAATATAATTTATTTTTTTTTATTAAAAAATATTAAATATGCGGTCGACTGGATAGTGGAAACTTTTTGATGTAATAATAATTCTTCATTGCTCAAAAAAAAGTAAATGCATATTTTTTCAATAATTTAAATTTAACCAAAAAAATTTTTAAATTTAACAAATATTTTTTCCCCCTTTTTATGGATTACATAAATTTTACCGAGATCATAATTTCATATATAAAAACCATGGCATTTTAAAAGATCATTAGCTTCTTATTAAATCACATATAACAGCACGAAAATAGAGAAAAATGCAGCATCTTATAGAGTATGATGCTCAACATGTTACATGTTCAAGCAGCTATTCTATATGGAAGGGTTAATATTGTATTAATTTTTAAATTTTATTTTATTAATGACGCAGTACGCACTATATTTGAAAATATTAATCTTCCTGTGAAAAAATTTATTCATCTATTATATCATTTTGTGTCCAGGACTTCTCTAAGTGACAGTCTTCGTTTAATAGACTAGGCACAAAGTACTATTGGAAAATGGTAAAATATATCTAAAATTTTTCAATAGTTTTTTTAGGTATGCAATATTTAGAAAAATACATACACAAGCCATTTCTTATAAAAAATAGGAGGCCCTGGGCATATGATCGAAATAGATGTACCCCATATTTTTAAAAAGAAAAATAACATAGGGAGGATTTTAAAATCAAATGCCATTTGAGTTGTAGGTGGGATATCAAGAAATGATGAAAATTTTTTTATTGCTGAAACTGGAAAAATAGATAAAGAGACCCTTCTGGGTATAATCAGTAAGCACGTCCATACTGATTCAACAATAATGACGGACAAATGAAAGGGGTAAATTAAATATTCATATATCTTAAAATTTAATATTTTTCCAAGTTATAACAATCTTAATGGAAATGGATATATGCTCATTACTCGGTCAAATCTAAAATAGCAGGAGGGAGGCTTGATTGGTTTTATTTTGTAACCTTAATGAAGAAGGTTCCTCCATATACAACTTTAATTCCCCAAAGAAAACAATTTATCGAAAAGAGATCAAAATACCTACCTTAAGAATCCCAGTCACCATAAACTTATACAAAATATGTCATTCCCCTATTAAAGAGGAATGGGCGCTCTGCACTCGATATTCACAAGGTATATTTAAAATAATTCTAGAAACCTTGTAGACTATATTATGAGATTCACAAAATTTAAAAAGCGCGAGGAATGCAATTGTAAGTATTTTTAATCATATTTAATTTTCAGATTCCATATAAAACGTGATAAAGAGAACGATGATATAAAATAGTATTTACTATATTCAGCGAAATGATTCAATTACAGATTTATTTCGATATAATATGGCATGGTTTCTATAAATGATATTGGGTTCCAATAGTTACAGTGGATGCTTTCATTGAGTTATTCGTGGTAAATATTATCAACAAAAATAGAAAGTAAAATAAAAAAAAACATTCAAACAAACTCTACAAGGATAAAAATCAAAATCTAGAGCTTATATTTGAACACAGATATTACATGTAATGATATTAATAGGCTTAGTACACTTAAGTTACTTGCGTTAACCTGACTCCTAAGAACAAGATTGCAATATTTACCAACAAAAAATGGTAAGAAATTATGTCCATGTTGCTATCTCGAATTTTTAAAGGATGAATTCCTGTTTTGATGTTGAAGAATTTTTTTGTTCCCCAGATTTATACCATTTCTTAAAAAAATATAACCATTTAAAAAAAAAAACATTAAGGTAAAAGAGATTTTAATATATAAATATAATGATAATGAATTCAGAATTTAATCCTTATTTTATGATTTTTGTATGCTCAAACACTCAAAAATTAGGTGTAAAAAGATTTTATAGTATCTTATTCGGATAAAAATTGATTCTAAAAATCACATTTTCTATAGAGGTCTGATTGTTGAAAAATATATGAAATTATTACACCAATAAATTATCAGAACTGTTTATTATCAAAACGAATAAACGAAGTCAAAATAAATTGATTGTTAAATATTTTAAATATGAATTGGTTTACATAATCTACTTTTTTTGAAAATTTTAAACATTTTTATTTTTAGGTTTATGTGGATACTGGAAATATGAAAGTCACAGACTCTGGATGGTGAGAATCGATGAGACGGAAAAGTAAATCTTTTATTAAGGTAACAATATTTAATATATTTTAAATTTGAAGATTTTTGATTGCTACATGACTATATTTGAAAATTTTCATTTATAGAGGTTTTATTTAAATTTGTTAAGCTTGATTTGTTTCTTATCTTTTATTTTGTTTTGTTTTGTATAGATTTATTTTATTTCGAAGTGTTTTTGTTACTTTGCTCTATTATGCTTCTTTTTGTTTTGCAAAGTTTTGTTTCGCTGTTTTGTTTCGCTTACTTTTGTTTCGCTTAGTTTTTTTGGAATGTTTCGTTTCGATTTGTCATGTTATGCTTCTTTTTGTTTCATTTCGTTCTGTCATGCTTCGTCCTGTCTCACATTTGTCTCGCAGCGTTTTGTTTCGTTTTGGTAAGCCTAACAAAGCCAGCCCTAACAAATCAGAGCCTGACAAAGCCAATCATGACAAAACCATGCCTGACAAAACCAATCTTGAAAGCCAAGGCTGGCAAAATCAAGTCTGATAAAGCCAATCATGATAAAGCCAAGTCTGGCAAAGAGAATCCTGATACCACCAAATCGCGAGAAAGTCAAGCGTGATAAAGCCAGGTCTGACAAAACCAATCCTGACAAAGCTAAAACTGACAAAATCAAAATCAAGCCTGACAAAACCAATCGTGACAAAGCCAAGCTACAAAACCAAGCCCAACAAATCTAATCCGGTTTAAGTCATACTTGACAAGCCTAATAAATCCTAGCCTAGCTTGGGAGATTTAACTAGGCCAGATCAAACAGAAAAGTAGGCAAATAATGAACCGGGCCAAATTAAACAGGATCGAATCGAATAAAGAAGAGGAACTATACGAAAAAACAGACCCGAAGTGAACAAGCTCGAGCCGAACAAAGTACGACCCCCCTTTCCAAAACAAATAAAGCAGATCCCATATTAAAAAATTTACCATACAAGATTTACCAAGCCCGAAGCAAATCGAACCATGCCTAAAACTAAAACAAAAAAATTTGCAGGACTCCCCAGTACACGAGGTACTGGAGAGCCCTGAGACCACGACGGGCCATTCTGACTATTTTATTATTTGTTTATATATTTATAACACAATAATAACAATTAACATGTCCGCGATGGCGTATTGATACATAATAGATATAAGTATAAAAATACAAAAGAGAGTTTGATTGACGGCTGGGGAAAATTTTTGAGGCTCTATGGTCAAGGGAAAAACAAATTAGTTTTAAGTAAAAATTTTATCGAAAAACAATTGTTTATTTCCATGACCGCCTATTTATAGGCATAGGACTTTATTTCTGAAGTCGCGGGTGACTGGTTAGAGTCCCTATTATAATTTTTCCCCTGTCGTCCAGCGCGCGGGAGAAGAACATATATATATATAAATGATTATTGAAAAGTGCGCGCCGTATGACTGGGGGGGGGAGGGCCTTGCTTATATTGCTGTGGCTTATCCCCCCTTGTCCCTTTCTGTACTCTATTTATGATATTACATAATTTACCCATAGGGGATTTATTTTTCTAGGGGAGCATGGCTCTCAGAAAGGGACAAAATGTTGGCTATTGAGCCTGATTATAATAATTATGTGTATGATGATTATTGTAAATTCATATGTATTTTGATTTAGTAATAAAATAGTGTATAAAGCATTTCTAATTTATATATATGAGCGGTGTAACGTGATATTTTAACTTAAATTTAAATTAACTCCCTTTAGTAATACTGACATTTAAGATTGACGTTATAATATATTTTAATAAAATATCATTTTTAACTTAAATTTAAATTAACTCCCTTTAGTGATACTGACATTTAAGATTGACGTTATAATATATTTAAAAAAAATATCATTATAAAATTTAGTAATACTGACATTTATGACTGACGTATAATGTTAAAAGTTTCTATTATTTAGTAATACTGACATTTATGACTGACATGTAATGTTTAAAGTTTCTATTATTTAGTAATACTGGCATTTATGACTGGCATGTAATGTTAAAAGTTTCTATTATATAGTAATACTGGCATTTATGACTGGCATATAATGTTAAAAGTTTCTATTATTTAGTAATACTGACATTTATGACTGACGTATAATGTTAAAAGTTTCTATTATTTAGTAATACTGACATTTATGACTGGTATTTAATGTTAAAAGTTTCTATTATTTAGTAATACTGACATTTATGACTGACGTATAATGTTAAAAGTTTCTATTATTTAGTAATACTGACATATATAACTGACATGTAATGTTAAAAGTTTCTATTATTTAGTAATACTGGCATCTTATGTTAAAAGTTTCTATTATATAGTAATACTGGCATTTATGACTGGCATGTAATGTTAAAAGTTTCTATTATTTAGTAATACTGACATTTGACTGACAGTTACTGCTTAAAATTTATATATAGCAATATTGACACTTATGATCGACAGATGATGCTTAAAGTTCGTTGCAATATTGACACTTATGACTGACAGGTACTGCTTAAAAGTTATATATAGCAATATTGACACTTACGATCGACAGATGATGCTTAAAGTTTGTATTTTTTCCAATATTGACACTTATGAGTGAGATAATTAAAATTTATAAGATAGATTATAATTTCTAATATTTAGTAATATTAACATCTAACTTTCAACCTTTTTAAATTTCTTACTATAAATAATTTAACGCCGAAAACGTTATAGCTTAATTTAAAAAAGGTTTGATCAAAATTTATATACACATGGTAGGTTAAATTTATTCATATTTAAACATAAATTACATATCATTCATCTAATGATTCACTATTGTGACTTTATATAAAAATAACTAATTATAAAATGCTATATAGTATAAATTCGCAATTGAATAGAATTGAACTCATAAAAAAGATGCCAACCTATTGTACCTTTTATAAAATTAATTATTAATAAAAAATATAAAATGCAATAATATTTAATAAAAAAATGCTTACCGATTATACTTTCAACTAAATTGCGATAAATATAATGGAATAAAAGTATAAGAATAAATATTAATTACATTGATAAAAAGGATGCCAACCTATTGTACCTTTTATTAAAATAACTATTAATAAAAAATATAAAGTGCAATAACATTTAATAAAAAAATGCTTACAGATTATACTTTCAACTAAATTGCAATAAATATAATGGAATAAAAATATTAGAATAAATATTAATTACATTGATATAATTCTAACAAAATGATTGTTATTTTCATTACATATATATTTTCTTTAAAAATTTTAATATTATTAAAAAATTTCATGGGTGAATAATAAGCCCACTTATATTGGGTATAAATTAATATATTTGTCTGCAACAATGTGGCCATAGATAATATTTCCACCTCTGTTGCCCAGACACCATTTCCTATAACATTTCTGTCAATTAGGTATTCTTCTACAGGATATCCTATGAATTTTTCCATTTCCAATTTGAAATCGTTGCTCCTCATAAAGGCAACGCATTTCTCCCTCAGGTAATTATAATTATCCTGACTATTTGATATTTCTTGACTTATACACCTATAAACATGTTAAATAATTAAATATTATATAAAGTAACTAACCTAAAAAAACAGTTTCCATCACCCACAATATGATCGGTTGTGAATATTTCCTTTAATATACCACTTTCGATCTTGGGATAACGGCCAATTACTTTGAAATTGAACCGTTTAGAGTGGTATACTTTCCAATTCCTAGTTATGGGCAAAAAAACCTCACCAATTTTCTTTGGTATTATTATATCAACAATAATTTCGTCATCTAAATCTGATAATTAAATAATAACATATTTTTAAAATATATTACCTTTACCCTGATCTTGTATGCCTACATATCCTCCCTCTCTTACTATACTTTTATAAGCTTTTGTTGGATCTTCACCAAATGTATCTGCATATAAAAAAATAATTAAATAATTTTATATATTATACCCTTTCTCTTGACATGGTTTATGTTGGTGTCCTCCTTTCCAATTTCCAACCCTAGGATTTTAGCTTTATCAAAAATAAAAATTTTTCAATTTTTTAAAAATAAAACTTTCTTCTGCAACATTTATTTCACAGGACATCTCTTCAAATAGTGTTTCTTCTAATGGAAATATAATAATTAAAAATATATTTTCCTTTTTTCCAAATGCATTTGATTACCTTCTCCTTCTCCAACTATAGTTTTAAGAAGCCTACAAACTTAATTATTTGTTTAATATTATTTTTATGAATTAACTGTATATATTACCTTGATCTTGAACATTTACTATAGTTTCACAATGTAACATATTATTAGGTTTTTTAACTGTTTCTTTACCATTAAAAAAGTTATATTTGTATATTTAAAAAATACCTTTGTTCCCCTCGATATAGTGTTTTAAATTACTTAGGTTAGTCTTTATACGTAAAATTTTTCCCGTTAAGGAAGATAATTCAACATTGCCTAAATATGTATAAATATTTTGTTAAAAATTAGGATTTTACTATTAACAATTTTAACAATTGTATATGGGCCTACCCAAGGCTGCATCATTTTCCCTCCTTTCCTGCCAGCTCACCGATGTTAAATCATTTATGGATAAGAATAATGTTACAACCGATATTTATAATATTAAGTCAATATTTAAATTGGATCAAAAAGAGTTTGATAATTATATTGAACAACAAAAAGAAAAGTTTATGAAAAGTATATTTTAAAATAATATATATATTTTTAGATATAAAAATGAAAATTATTACCCAGTGATCAATATGATCATTGAACAATTAAATGAAAGATTTAATTATGAATCATTAAACTTTTTAAATCAGATTTCTATTTTTACTCCTGCGGGATTAGCAGATAATGAGAATATAGAAATTTCCCAGATATCTGAAATTAAAAGTTTATATAATTTTGATGCACAGAAAATTATAGATGAATTTTCCAATTTTAGACCATTATACTTAGATTCCTTATCAATCATTTATAGTAAAGATTTAATCAATATTAGAAAAAATGATACCTTATATGATGAAAGTTATTAATTTTATTAACAACTTAATTTTAATATATGTTTACAGGTGAAAACATTATAAACGATAGTAAAATGACCGAAACAAAAAGATGGCTGAAATATTCATTTATTCTACCATATAGATTATTAATTAAATCAAGTTCTTTTCCTTATCTTAAAACGTTATATAAATATCTTATAACCCTCCCCACCACCTCATGCTCTGCTGAAAGAGCTATGAGTAAAGTCAAAATTGTTAAAACACGTATTCGAAATAAAATCTGATTCTTTTTTAGAAAATTTATTATTAATATCAAGTGAAATTGATATATATGATACATTTAAAACAGAAGATATTATTACAGATTTCGCGTTAACTTCTAAAAGACTATCTAATCTTTTAATTGGATAATCCTTTTTTTTAAATATTAAACAGCAATAAATTTAGACATTTGGCATTATAATTCCCTTTTTTCAATATTTGAATAAATTTGGATTACTAATCCCTTATTAGTTAGTCATTTTTAATTAGTCTTTTTCTGCACATATATTTATATTCCTTATGTTATATCTTTAACATTAAAAAAAATTATTATGTAGCAATTATAATATCCATTTTTTTAAAATATTAAATAGCAATAAATTTAGACATTTTGCATTATAATTCCCTTTTTTATTTGAATAAATTTGGATTACTAGTATTAGTTAGTTATTTATAATTAGTCTTTTTCTGCACACATATTTATATTCCTTATGTTATATATATTTTTAACATAAAAAAAATTATAAATAAAATAAAATGTGGAAATTAAAATATATAATTTTTTAAATTTCGATAATTTTTATACCAATAAAAATTCTTCCTGTAATCTATATATCATTATTTCATAAAATATTCAGACTTATATTTATAAGATTATAATTTATTCTATCTTTAGGGGGGTAGGCTGAGGTTTTTGAGGGGGGTTTGCATCCAGTGAAAATCCTGTCATGTAGACACTGCTATCAGTTAAAAGAAAGATTATATTGGTACTATGATTTTAAAGTCATAAATTCATTTTGAGAAGTGGTGCAAGCTTTTTGGGCCATATCAGGTTAATGGCCTATATTTAAAAATATTCTATAAATTGAAAGAGATTTTTATATTGAGTACATCCCTGCTTATAAATTGCAAAATTAAAAAAAGATGAGGCAATTACAAATTCATTTTGTAACATAAGTATCAAGCATATAAAAAAATATTTAACCCTGTATTGCATGTACTATGTTAGAATAATTTTTTTTTGGCAAACTAGATTTTTTATTTCTCTAGATACTATTGATAATCTCATGGCTCACTTTTTTAAAAAAAATTCTAAATTTCTTAGAAGATGAACGGTATGTGGATTTAAATACACATTATGCAATTAAGGATACAAATTTCAATTATTTCCACAATAATTTTTATTGTACTTTAAACTATAAATATATAAAATTTTATTTAAATATAACAAATATTAAAGGTTTAAACATTATAATTTTCATGAAAATCTATAAAACAATTATTTGTGGGTGTAAAACATAAATATACACCACATTTTTTGCAAGATACTTTTGTTATAAATAAGCATCCTGGCATTTTACATCTACCCTTTGTCATGAATGAGTGACATATTTGATGATATTTATTGCGCGAACATTAATAAATAAAATTGTGCAGGTTCATTATTAGACCGTATTTTAATATTTTGTTTTATTTTATTTTTAGATATCGAAATTAAGTTTTGTTAAATCATAATGAGATTGTATTTTATGCGCTTCCCTATAAAAGGGAAGCGAAATATTATAATAAAATTATTACTATTTGTTTTTTGATTATAAAATTATTTTTCTTGTTTGGTGAATAAAATTTATTCTATTATTGGATCATCATTCTAATATTCATAAGTACCGGTCATAGTTGGTGCCGTGACCAAAAACTAAAGTAAAAACAATTATTTTTATAAATTATTTTTGGGAAAATATTTTTGTGGAGCGTTGTGGTGGATAAGACCGTCAATTTGAAGAAACGTCAAGAGCAAGTACCGTCAAGAACAAGTACCGTCAAGAGCAAGTACCGTCAAGAGCAAATACCGTCAAGAGCAAGTACCGTCAAGAACAAGAACCGTCAAGGACAAGTACCGTGTGTAATAAGGGACCGTTTGGGGTTGAAAGACCGTCAAGAACAAGTACCGTCAAAAGAGGTGACCGTCGAGTGAAAATTTTCAAAAGACGTAAAGTACACGGAAGTGCTGCCCAAATTTTTGCCTATATAAATCTATTAGACGAAAATCGAAAATTTACTAAAAAGGTAAAGTACACGGAAGTGCTGCCCAAATTTTTGCTTATATAAATCTATTAGACGAAAATCAAAAATTTACTAAAAAAGTAGAGTACACGGAAGTGCTGCCCAAATTTTTGTCTATATAAATCTATTAGAAGAAATTCCAAAAAGTTTATTAGAAAGCAAGTTACACGAAAGTGCTGCCGATTTTTTTTTTCAAAAGACGTCAATACACGTAAGAGATTAAAGATTAGCGGAAGGTATTGATTTTTTTTTGAAATTGATAAATGTATATGTGTATTATTGGAGTTTTTACCTTATTGATTTTATCTTATTGTCTGACATTACAAGTAGTTAAGATATTTTTGGTGAAATTAATTATTAATTTTTTGTGAATATTTTATAAAATTTAGTGTTGTTAGAGTAATAAATTAGGAAAAATTGAAATACGTAAATATTTTAATGAAGGGTTTTAAAATTACAAAATATGTGGAGTTGCAATATAATGTATTGGGAGCGGTGGTAGTGTTGATGATATGGTTGTGTAGTTTATATTTTGGAAGGAGAATGCGAAGAGAAAGGAGTATTAGGATTCGTGGGCAATCGTTGTTGGTAGAGGGGCATAATGGAGAGGATGATAGGTTGGGGAGAGTGACGTGGTTACCGGTTCAAGAAATAATGAAGGGTTGGGTCAATAATGAAGAAATTGACCGGTTAAAGAACGAGAGGATAGATGACAGACATTTGGATGTATACCGTGGACGTCAAGATATGCCAAGGCCGTTCAACAGTGGGGGACAGAGAGGTCGGAATGGTAGATGTTATAAATGTGGGGAGATGGGTCATATTGCGGTGAATTGTAGAGATGTCAAATGTTTTGCGTGTGGGGAGATGGGACATATTTCGACATATTGTCCGGGCAGAGCAGAGAGAATACGTTGCACGGGTTGTGGAAGATTTGGACATGTGTTAAAGGATTGCCGAGTGGGAAAGGTGGAAACAAGGGCAGGTTTTCCACAGAGAGGAGAGTCGTCGGGGGTCGTGAATATGAGGAGTATGACGGAGATAGTTGGAAAAGAAGGAAAGGATATTGGAGAGGAGATGACGTGTTTCAAGTGCCGAGAAAGGGGACATTGGGCCAGAGATTGTAATAAAGATTGACTATATGATGGGAAGGAGAGTAAAATAATGACCGTGGCGTTAGGAGGAGGCAAGAAAGAGTTGAGAGTTAAAATGTTGCAACAGGAGGTTCAAAGGGAGTTAATGTATCTGCCGAGTCCAAGGGTATGGTTCGATATCAACGGGAAGATGGTATCTATGTTATTTGATACCGGAGCAGCTATTTCGGTGATGGGATATGAGGATTTTAGAAGACTTTGGCCGGGTAGTAGTATAATTAGAGACGTTATGCAAGTGAGGCAGTTTGATGGATCGGAGATGGAGATGATGGGAAGAGTGCATATTGGGGAGGTAGGAAGAGAAGGATGTAAAATGTTGGACTTATGGATAATTAACCGAGACGTTGAGCCGGTGATGGGATGGGATTGGATTACAAATGTAGGGCCGAAGTATGGATTTTGGGGAGTATTTGCGCGATGGGGAGTCTTTGTGGCGATCGAAGAAGATATTCGGGAAGACTTGATAAATATGGTCCGAGTGAATGAGGAGGAGAGAATGTCGAGAAGAAATTTGGAATGGATGGAGGGCCGAGATAATATTGAAGTAGACGATGGAAGATCCATGTTTTGGGGGGAAAGCGAAGAGAATGCGAGAGAATATATGTTGGGAAGAGGTCCGATTTATGTAGATGGAGAAATAGGAAATGTCCAAGACAGTAGATATGGAGTATTGAGGCCGCTGGTTAGTGAGAAGAAGGGAGAGAATTTTGTAGAACAAGGAGTTGCGAAAAATTTGGGGGGGTGTGGAGAGGGAATAAAGGATGTCCAAAAGGAGGTGGAGAAGTTAGTGGAGAGGTATGGAGAAATATTTGAGGAAGAGTTGGGTTGTTTGAAGGGTTATGAGGTGGAGATTCGGATGAAGGAGGGATGTGTGCCGAAGTATTGTGCTGTACGTCGTGTACCTTTTGAATGGAGGCGAGAGGTAGAGCAAGAGTTGGATAGATGGGTAAAGGAAGATATTGTATGTCCGGTCGAATATAGCGAGTGGGCGACACCTTTAGTACCGGTGAAAAAGGCTAATGGGAAGTTGAGATTATGTGCAGATTTCCGAGTAACATTGAATCCGTGGGTAGTGGAAGTAAAATATCCGTTACCGAGGATAGAGGAGATATTGGCGAATTTGAAGGGGAGTTTATATTTTTCGAAGGTGGATTTTTCTAATGCGTATTTGCAGTTGAAGGTAAGGAAGGAGATGCAGAAGTTGCTGACCATAACTACGCCCAAGGGACTATTTGCGTTTAAGAGATTGCCGTTTGGGTTGAGTGTTTCGGCACCCATATTTCAGAGGACAATGGCGGCCGTTTTTCAGGGTTTGGAGGGAGTATTTTATTATATGGACGATGTCTTGATAACAGGTATTACGCAGGAGGAGCATAATAGGAGGCTAGAGGAGGTATTTTGGAGAATCAAGGAGAAGGGATTGCGTGCTAGTAGAGAGAAAAGCGTGTTTGGAGTGATGGAGGTTGTTTATTTGGGTCATCGGATTAAGGGAGTAGAGGTTAGACCGTTGGATAAGAATATGGTGGGTATTGCAAACATGTTGAGGCCGAAATGCAAGTCGGAAATACAGTCTTTTCTGGGAATGGTTAACTATTATCACAGGTTTGTAGAGAATTTTGCGGAGATAGCGGCACCTTTGTACCAGTTGTTGAAAAAGGGAGAGAGATTTGATTGGGGAGATGAACAGGAGGAGGCGTTTGAGGAGTTGAAGTGCCGGATTGGAAAAGAGCCCGTCTTAGTGTGTTTTAATAATGAACTGGAGGTGATATTGGCGGTAGATGCGTCTCAAAGGGGAGTAGGAGGAGCGTTATTGCATCGTATAGAAGAGCTGGAGAGACCGGTGTTATTTTTTTCTAGAATTTTTAGGGCCGCGGAGACGAGATATTCGGTAATTGAGCAAGAGGCATTAGCTGTAATTTTCGGATTGACAAAGTGTCGGGAGTATTTGATTGGGCGTCGTTTTGTAGTCTATACGGATCATAAGCCGTTGATTCATTTATTCCGGAAGGATAACAAGGAGTTGATGATGTCGCCGAGGTTGCAGAGGTGGTTATTGATGGTGGGTAGTTTTGACATGGAGATGAGATATCGTAGAGGCCGAGAAAATTATTTGCCGGACATAATGTCGAGATGCGGAGCAGGGGAGGATGTGGAAGAAGGTAATACAGAGGAGATGTGTAAGAAGGAGGTAGCGATGGTCATGGTGGTATCGAGAATGTTGAAGGGAGGTCCGGTAACGTGGGAGGAGATTCGGAAAGAGACGCAAAAAGATAGGGATTTGAGTCGAATAAAAGAATGTATAATGGGCCGGAAGCCGTGGAAAGAAGGAGATAGAGCTTATAAAAATGTTGGAGGAGAATTGACGGTGATGGACGAATGTGTAGTCCGGGGAAATAGGGCAGTGATACCTGGGAAGTTGAGAGAAATGGTTTTAACAATGTTGCATGCAGGTCATCAGGGAATGGAGCGTATGAAACAATGGGGACGAGAATATGTATGGTGGCCGAGGATGAATGTGGAGATTGAGGAACTAGCAAGACAATGTGTAGTATGCAATACTTGGGCCAGGATGCCAGCAAGAGATAGAGAAGGGACTTGGCCGAAAACAACTGAGCCATGGGAGAGGGTTCATGTCGATTTCTTCGAGTACGAAAAAAAGGATTATTTTCTAGTGGTTGATGCATTTTCTAAATGGGTGGAGTTTGAAGTTGTAGGAGGGTTGACAACGCAAGTAGTGGTCAGAAAATTGAAGAATTTGTGGGCAAAGTTTGGAGTGGCTAAATCAATCGTGTCCGATGGTGGACCAGCCTTTAGTAGTGCAGAGTTTGCGAAATTTTGCAAAGAAAATAGGATACGGCATATTTTATCTCCTCCATACCACCCAAGCTCCAATGGGCAGGCAGAGCGGATGGTGGGGTTGGTGAAAGATTGGTTACGAAAGGCAAAGTATGGGAAAGGAGAAGTATGGACGTCGGTGATGTATTATAATAATAGTAGGAGGGGAGAGGATTTGTCTCCAGCAGAGAAGTTTTTAGGGCGCAGAACGAGGATTGGGTTAGATGCTCTGAGGCCGGAGTCTGAGGGTCCGAGGAGAGAACGGGAGGAGGAGGGACTAGCAAAGTTTATGGTGGGACAGTCGGTGTGGGCGAGGGTATATGGTGAAAAGGAGAAATGGCGAGCCGGAGTTGTGATGGAAAAGGTGGGAAAAAAGTTAAGTCAGGTCCGTTTTCAGGATGGCAAGGTTGGTGTGAGACATGAAGATCAGATACGCAGAGGAACGGAAGCGGGGCGAAAGTGACAGGGGCAAGAGGTGAGACATGAAGATCAGATACGCAGAGGAACGGAAGCGGGGCGAAAGTGACAGGGGCAAGAGGTCAACGATAGGTCCGAAGTTAAAAAAATGTATATAGGTCAAGGTCACGGGGGTGGTGTAGGTGGTCGTTCCGGAAGGCGGAAGGGAAAGGGGAAGTATGATATAAAGAGGGGTATATATATATAAGGTGGGAATATAAGTCAAAGTATGATCGAGTCAAATTGTAAAGAAAAATTATAATGTATCAGAGTAAAATAGTAAAAGGAAAATTGTTTTTTTGAATTGTTTTTTTTTGTGAAATTTGGTGGAGCTGAAATAAATATTAGAGAAATGTTTAAAAAAATGTTGAATTAAGTAAATTAAGGAGAAATAAATTATTAAAAAAAAAAAAAAAAAAAATATTTTTTGGAAGTTTAGGTTAAATAAAATAATGTAAAGGGAAAAGGGTTTTGAAAGTGTATATTAAGTAAAATAAATTTTCGAAATATATTTGGTGGAATAAACCGGTAACGAAGAAGGAATAAGCGGCGGAATAATATTGAAGCGAAAATAGTTGAAGGTTCTTGTGGTAAACGGAGGGGCGGAGGCAGGAATAGAATGGGTATGAATAATGGGAATAGGTGGATGGGATGATGTAATAAAGAGAAGTATTGAGAAAAATAAAAATTAATTTTAAAAAAAAAAAACAAAAAGTAATGGTAAAAAAAAAATTAATAACGGGGTTAGGGTTGAGTGATTTGTATTATAATGTTTTTTATATTATAATGTTAATAACGGGGTTAGGGTTGAGTGATTTGTATTATAATGTTTTTTATATTATAATGTTGTATTTTGTTGGCAGGGAAGAGTGAATTAAAAGGAAAAAATAATAATAATAATAATAAGATGTTAATAAAGGGAGTAATGGTTGTTTGTTGTTTTTAATTTTTCTTAAGAGAAAAATAGTAGGAGTTAAGGTTAAATGATAAAAAATATAATAAATAAAAGTTTTTCTGTTAACGAAAATAGAGAGAGAAAGAGAAAAAAAAAATAGAGTTAGGAAGATGGGGTATTGAAATATAAAGGAAATGATTTACGAGTAAGAGAGTGTTGAGAAAAGGAAAATTTTGAATAAGTAAGAGAAGAAGAAAGCATGAAATTCATAATTTTATTCGGTAGAGGAAAATATCATTTTATTCGGTATGCCGATTATTAATAAGTAAGTCGTTATATATATATATGCAAGGAGAGTGATGAGGAAAGGGGAGGGAAGAAAAGGGGGAAAGCAGAATAAAATAAAATAATAATAAGAGAAGGTAAATGATTATGTGATATAGATATGTAGACCTGGGTACTCATTTGATGCGAAATACGATAATTAGTGCGGATATGGAACCGCTTGCTAGTGAATGGAGGGCTTTAGCCCAGGAAGGCACGAGATCAATGGAGGGGAAAAGAAGACCATCAGAGCACTCAAGGGAAACGGTACGTGAAGAAAGAGACAGGGTGATATGTTATGGTTGTGGAATGGCGGGACATATCCGCCGGTGGTGTCCCAAGGAACGGTTTGATACTATGGGAGGGCGAACCTGGAAGGAGTCGGAGCCAACGTCCGCATCGTCCGATAACAGAGCAATACAATCAGATCAACGAATGGCGTCGGACACGCCAGTGTTACGGGTAGGAGAAGATGAGTATAGGCAGTTGTTGGGGCCAACGAGGTCCGATAAAGGGGGGAAATGTCATGAATGAGTGACATATTTGATGATATTTATTGCGCGAACATTAATAAATAAAATTGTGCAGGTTCATTATTAGACCGTATTTTAATATTTTGTTTTATTTTATTTTTAGATATCGAAATTAAGTTTTGTTAAATCATAATGAGATTGTATTTTATGCGCTTCCCTATAAAAGGGAAGCGAAATATTATAAAATTATTATTACTATTTGTTTTTTGATTATAAAATTATTTTTCTTGTTTGGTGAATAAAATTTATTCTATTATTGGATCATCATTCTAATATTCATAAGTACCGGTCATACCCTTCTTATCATTATATTTTGGCCAATGAGCCGTGAGGTCTTTCCTAACCTCTTGAAGTGGTAAATATTGAGCTGGTCCTTTTTTACATTTTTCCCGATAACCAGTTTGAACTGATTTTCGTTTTGGAATATTGTTTGAAGTGCATTTGCCATATTTGCAAAGGACTTCCGCCACCGAAATTTTGAAATTGTACAAACTTAATCGATCCTTGCCTGCTATTCATATACTATTATAATCCCGTTTGCATAGCAACCAAGAATTTATAAGTAACATGTCGAATACATGAAATAAAATTCGATGGTACCATTTTCTTGATTTGGTATGAATTCTATATAATGAAAGTAAAGAATCCATAAGATCTACACCTCCCATTGATTTATTATAAACTTTAACAATGTTTGGACATTTTATCATTATTTTATCCTTTTTTTTTCTATCATATCTTTCGCAATCGATAAGAGGATGTGCACCTACAAAAGTGCTCAATAAGGTCACAGCACGATTGTCGTGCCACTTCACTGAATTTAATTCAACCCCGTTTATTATTGTTTTTTTTGAAACAAAAAATCCTCGTCCTTTTTTTTTCAACTCCTTATCTGTTGGGAAGTTGATATTTGGTAGTCGATTACCTCTGACCGTGGCCGCGCAAAATATCCCTCTTTGAGCGAGTACGACTTGCAAATTTGGTGAACAAAACCAGTTATCAAAAAATAATTTATAATTAATTTGCTGCGGTATATAAGAAATTAAACGTAGCACAGCATTGCCACTTGCTCCAACATCAGGCAATCCTTCCGCTGGTAGTATTTTCCCAGAGTATACTTCAAAATTATGGAGAAGGCCATCATCTCCGCATAGTAGAAAGACTTTATAGCCCCATTTTTTGGGCTTTTGGGGGTTATATTGCTTTAATCTGCTCATCCCTTTGTATGGAATTATTTGCTCATCTACGCAAATATTTTCCCCTATCGATAAAGATTTTAGTATATTATTGGTTATAGTTATCAAGGGTCTAATTTTATGAAGTGGGTCATGGCCCTCACTTCCAAGTGGAATAAATTTGTCATTATCATTTATATGAATGAATGATTTGATTTGTTCCCAGCGATTTAGGGTCATGACATCAGCCACCTTGGCCTGTCTTGTATTGGTGGCCCAGTAGAGACGTGCTCTGGGAAGTTTAATAATTGACATGTAAAAAATAATTCCTATAAATTTTTCTAATTCATCTATCGATAAATTCAAAGGTTTGTTGGAATTACATTGAATTGCATATAAATTTGATTCGTAAACAATTAGAGGTAATAAATCATTGAGATATGTATTATAATAATCCATTGGTTTTTTTACTTTATCAACCGTTGGGTTTTCTCCTTTCCACTTTGGAATAACTAATGGTAAATTAGTTAAGCAATTTTTCCAAATCATTTTTCTCACGATTCCTTTTTCATTATTTATATTTTCATCCTCTTCCGATTCATCACTCTCATTGAAATCTAGATATTTATAGATTATATAAGAGCATACATTTTAAATATACCTAAATCATTATTTTGGGTTTACAGAAACTCCTCATCAGACGATTCACTTAAATTTGAATCTTCACTATCATTAGGTATGGTACCACAATTCATAATTCTAAAAATATAAAACTCAAATAAAATACCTTATTTGCATAATGTGTCTTTAAAGCAACTTATGATTATTACAAAATATAATTATCAAAAATAATAAATATATATAAAATAATTTCATAAACATTAATTTTTACCTTTTATTTATCTAATTTTAATGTTTTGAAATTTGTCAAATATATTATTTATCCTTTTACGATGTGTAGAAAATTGAGAAGAAAAATTTTATAAAAAAATAGCCATTTTTAAAAATAGGGTTTAATAAAATGCGAAATTAAAAATAAATAATAGATCACGTGGCCCAAATTAAAATTCCAATCGAAGATATAGAATATGGCTTCAAATACACACCATGCAATTGATTTAAAATTTATTTATAAAATATTTATTATATAATTTGTGGTATGTGGCTTGAGATACACAGTATGCAATACAGGGTTAAATAAAAAAGATGAGCAATTACAAATTTATATTGATTCTATGTTTTTCACAAAATACAATACTTTAACCAGTTTATAAAATTATGTTATCATATGTCTTGTTGATTCCAAAATGACCTGATAATGACATTTCTGTGATATTTGTGTCACATCCTCCATGGAATGAAACTAAAAGATTTTGTTGTTGACTGATGAGTGAGATTACCTCAGCATTATGTAGGTGATGGTAGAGTTTGCCATTCTTTAAGGAAAACTTGGCACATTTAACTCTAAGGTTTCTTTTCAACCCATGATCTCCGATATAGGAGGTTGGGTAAGTTTTGGATTTAAGGTAATTATAAACATTGACAATATTGATATTCACTATTTTATATATTTATAATATAATAATGATAATATTTACTTGAAATTTTGAAAATTTGAAATTAGGATGTCAATCTATACAAACAAGATTAATAAAATTAAAATTCGATTCAAATTTAATTTGGAAAATCAAAATTAATATCAAAAATTAAATTTATAAGAATTTCAGTAATAAAAAAAAACAGTATGATCATATAACTCTCCCTATCATTTAACATTGTAATTAAGATTTTTGTTATTAATTAACTCCCTCATTAACACTGTTTATCAAAGGGGGAGTTAATCTATCATCGTTACAACTTAACTCAGAGGTATGTGATAAGGGGAGTTAATTAATCACGCTACACCGGCTATAGTGGGGGTCTTTGTATCCCGATATATCTCCATAACATTCAAGAGCCTTGTGATTTGTTCGGTAGCATTGGCTAATTGGATCTTGATGTTAGACATTTCGTTAGCATTAGCTTTTTGGCTCTCTACGACCAGAGCTTTTACCTTTTCTATTGCCTCTTTTTGTTCGTCCATGGATTTCTGTGACGATATGGTAATTGCCGTTTTACTTAATTTTTGCTTAGGGAATTTGTTCCCGACTCGATTATTAATACTAAGCCTAATTTTTGGGGCTCTATGGTCAAGGGAAAAACAAATTAAAGTATTACAGGAATTAAAAAATGCAGCGATGAAGTTTGATTTAAGAAGTGCTGTCTTTCCACTCTGAAGAATTCGATGAGGTAGATATAAGGATTTTGTTAGTTTTTAAAATTTGACCCAACCCAAAGATTAAAATACTCATTATAGTATGATCTTTTAAAATGATTTTAAAAAGTTAGAGCTCTGCTATTATGGCTCAGAGGCAGAGCATGGGCACGTCGTTTTTTCAATTAAATAAAGAAACGGAAGGAGCAGAGGGGAAGTTTCTTTTACCTAGTGAAAGCCTCGCATATCCCTTATTAGTTTTATCATATGGCTACCTCACTCCTCTCCTAGCGCGAAGATTGTGTTGCCTCTTTACACAATGATTTAAGTTAGCAATGGATACTTGACTTTTTAATCTGTGAAAAAGTTCAGAGATAGGGTTTTTTATACTCCTTCCCAAAAGTAAAAAAAAAATGAAACATATATTTTAAGTCAGAAAAAATTAATTCGTACATTAATGAATTTATGTGGAAATTTAGCATAAATATTCATTTTTAAAACCTAAATTAGAGTACTAATTTTGCAGGTGTCAAACGATTTGCTTTTTGTTTTAAAAATTTTGCCTTATAATATAATTATTATCCCGGTATTTATATTGACATATGGATAAAATTTTAAAAACCTAAATACCCTTATTTCGCTCTATTGGAGCCCTCCTGACTAGATTGGTCTTCCATTTTCCAACAAACTGTCACAGGGTGGGGCCACGATCCATATAATCTTGTTTTAAGGTAAAATTTAAGATGTTATAGGCAATGGTTATAGGGTATTATTTATATTTTTTAAATTTTATAAATAATTTGGGCCGAGTTTTTAATTCACATCAACCACTAAATTGAGACGAGTAAAGCCTGCCTTTTAATATGGATATGGAACATTTTTTTTACACCAATGAAGATAACTAATAAGTGTAAAGTGTGTCCAACTCAAATATTTTTGCCTCAATTGTGGAATAAATATGGGCATCTTTCAAACCATGCAGCCAATATGACTTTTAATTTTAATTAATTGCCTGTCCATATTTAATTCAATATGTATTTAATTAAAATCTAACTTTATTTATCCCCTTTTATTGTATATTTAATAATGACACTCGTTTTACTGTATAGTTAAAAGTTTTATTTTTATCTAAAAAAATAAAATATATTTTAAATCGTATCACGTCAATACCGCGAAATGTATTATCGCGAATGCATCATCGCGAATGCATTATCGCGAATGTCGATTACCGCGAAAAGATATTATAGCGAATGCATTACCGCAAATGCATTATAGCGAATGTATCATAGCGAATATATTAGCGCGAATGCATTATAGCAAATGCATTACCGCGAAAATATTATAGCGAATGCATTACAGCGAATGTAATACCGCGAATGCATTATCGCGAATGCATCATAGCGAATGTATTATAGTGAATATATTATCACAAAAGCATTACCGCGAAAACATTATAGCGAATGCATTACAGCGAATGTAATATCGCGAATGCATTACAAAGAATGCATTACAGCGAATGTAATACCGCGAATGCATTATCGCGGATGCATCATAGCTAATGTATTACCCTGAATTCATAGTGGCGCGATTGCGATTTAGCCGCGACAAATACAAAATATAGTAAATATCATATCGCATTCATAGTTACCGATCGCGCGATTGAGTAGCAAAAGCTAGTCGCCGCGATTTTTTCAAAACACAAATCATTTTGTATTTATCGCGAGATTTTGAAATAGTGCTTCGTTAAATACAGATTTTGGTGAATATAGCACAAAATATTTAAGATTTACCACCAATTTTAAAAATGTATTCGAAATCAATGACAACCTTTTTTGATGATATAAAACCAAAGAATCAAGTTAAAATTATGATTTAAATTATAATCTTTTTATAGAAAATAGATAAAGTTGCTTTTATTTATAGTGTTAAGGAATACGATTGCTTGCAGTGTTGTTAAAATAGCGCGCTACTTTTTTCAGTAGCGGTAGCTATAGCGCGTTACTTTTAAAAAAAAATAGCGATATCGGTAGCTCGCTACTAATTTAGAAAGTAGCGAAGTAGCGCGCTACTTCGCTACTTTCAATTTTACATAATAAATACATCTAAAAGTTATTAAAATATATTTTTTATAAAATCTAAAATTATAATCCTTTTATTTAATTTAATTTTGAAATTTAAATTTATTTAAAAATATACATTATTGTTATATATTAGATATAAACAGTTGTTAAATCGCGCATTCATTAAATTATATATTTTTGAAATTCCGTTATTGGTATGTCCTTGCTTTTATCTTATTTTATATTTCATCTTACATTTTATATTAAGCATTATAAATCTTGTTATGTGTGAGATTGTCGAAGATATTGAAATTTCTTTGGAAAATGAGCAAAATATAGATGATCCTTTCCCAAAATTCAAGAAATACTTTAACCTTATAGAAAAAATTAATACTGGATATCGGTTTCGGTGCAAGATGTGCCGCAAAATTATCTCTTCAAATCATACGAGCAGCTTTAATTTGAAAAAACATTTAAAGATAATATATTAAACAAATTTAATATCAATGTGCAGGCAAATCTTTAATTTTTAAAATAAATTAAAATCAAAAACCAATCTTTTTTTTATATATTCAAAAATTTTATCTAAATTATTTAAAACATTTTAAAATAGTTATTTCAATCATTTTTATGTACTTATCTCCTACATAATTTTTATTCTAAGTATTTTATATTTTTAGACTGTGCACACTTCAAATTATAAAGAGATTGAAGAATATCTCAAAATATAATAATTACAATCGCTTTATATAAATTAGATTTCCAGATCTGTATGATGATGATAATGTAATAGCTGCTATCGTTCATCCTAGTTTCAAGTTAAAGTGGCCATACATTAATTTGACTGAATCTAAAGGGCAACTTGATAGGCTGATGGTAACGTTAAAAAATGGCATGCCTATACCACGATACTATAGCAAGATCGAAACCATAGCCTTCCATAGACGATTTTTTTGAAATAAATAATAATAATATTATTAAACCTTTAGATGCTTTTTTAAAATCTAAAAATACTAATTTAAATATTTTTGATGATTTTTTTCATATAAAAAGTTTGTTTATTAAATTTAATACTGCGTTGCCCTCAAGCTGAACGATTATTTAGTATGGCAAAGCTTATACTTTCTGATCGTCGCTCTAGACTTGGGGATGACAGTACCGAAATGTTATTATTATTAAAGTGCAATAATAAATAAATTATTTATATATATATGTAACAAATTATAGTCATGTTTTTATATCAATATTTTATTTGTGGAAATAAAGTTACGTAAAAAAAAATATTTAAAAAAAAATCAAAGTAGCGTAAAAAGTAGCTAATAGCGCGCTACTCATTTGAAAACGATAGCGGTAGCGATAGCGCGCTACTTTTTTTATAAAATAGCGATAGCGATAGCGCGCTATTTTTAAAAGTAGCGTTTAACAACACTGATTGCTTGTATAATAAGCTAAATAATTTATACAAAAATATAATATATAAAAATAAAATATGGAGTGTATTAGCTCAGGAGTATGGTATGCCTGGTAAAAATTGAGTATATATCTTATATTTATATACCATTTTAGGACCCTCTCTTAGAACTCTATGGAAAAATTTGAGAGAATTGCTTCATGAGAGAAAGACTAAAAATGACCAAACTTAAGAGTGGGTCACAGGCAGACCATCATATTTCATGGCCATACTACCAGGATATGTTATTCCTGGTAGAAACGGTAACACCAAGGTTACAGTTATCCTCTTTAGATATGGGGGAAGGATCTATTCCAAAAGATGTAAATAATATCTTTAATGAAATTATTGGGGAGACAAATGAATGTAAAATATAACATTTGAATTGGTAATATATTTTTTATTAAATTGATTGCAGAGTTGTACAAAAGATCTTCTTTGAAGATTTTTGAGAGAGATCGAGCTCAAAAATTTGAGCAAGATCTTTGAAGATCGTAAAATTTGAAGATCTTTTATTTTTTAAAAATTTTGTGTAACGATAGATCTTTGAAGATCGCTGCGATCAACGATCCTCAAAGATCTTCATGATATTTATTTTTTTACCCCTTTATTAAAAGCCCAGATGTTTTTCAATTTTCATCAAGGCAGGAGGAGAGGTATAAAACATAAAAGAAATATTATATTAATAAAATTGAAAAACATCTGGGCTTTTAATAAAGGGGTAAAAAAATAAATATCATGAAGATCTTTGAAGATCGTTACACAAAATTTTTAAAAAATAAAAGATCTTCAAATTTTACGATCTTCGAGGATCTAGATCTTTTTATTGAGCAAATGTACAACTCTGGTTGATTGTATTGATAGTGATCTTATAATAGATACTATTATTCCTAAAGGACCTCCATTACAGCTTAGTAATGAGTGTGGTAATTATAAATTTTAAAAATATACATTATTTATATTTAAGAATCTATTATTTCATCTTGTAAATATCCTAAGAGAAGGAATAATGATATAGGTAATTTATATTTATTATTTACTTTATAGAAAATTTTAAAATAGATGAAATAAAAACTTTACTAAAATTAGAACATGAAAAAACGAAATTGGAATTAGAGATGAATAAAAATAGATATAATGAATATGCGATATGTCATGTAATTGAGAGATAAATTAGACGGATGCAGTATTCAAGAGAAGAAAGATCTTTCTGATCAAATGTATGATCTCATACGCAACTTTAATTAAATAAAATTATTTTGTATATATTTTTATTATGAAATAGATATTTTGTGTATATTTATATTATTTTAAATAGATATTTTGTATACATTCATATTATTTGAAATAAAATTATATACTATTGAACAGAGTTGGGCAGGTCCTCTGGAAAAAGAATCTAGATACAGATTCTTTGTGAAAAAATGAATCTTAGATACAGATACTTGTATCTTTTGCCTATTTAGAGTATCTTAAATATAAGATACTTTTAAATTATCATTACCAATTAAGTTAGAATAGTTTGTAAAATACAGTTTTTATTATTTATTTGTGAAGAACATAACATTACCATAATAAGAATGAATATTTACAAGAATCAATAAAATATTTAATGATGAGTTGATTATAATAATCAGGCATTTTAATATTAGTATTAGTCCATTCTTAGCATAGATAGGGAAGGGAGACTAGTATTGGAATTGAAATATTAATTTGCAAAAGTATTTAAAATAAATTCATTATTTTATAAGATAATCAAATTTTTAAAATATTTATAATTAGACCTTTGCCATTTTGGCATACTTAACATTGTGCCAAAACTAAATAACCTTTCAATTGGAGCTGATGAAGGTATTGCAATATTATATTTATAAAAAATTTCTTTAATGGAAGGATAATAATTAAACATTTATTTTTATTATAATATATATAAAATACAAAACAAGATATTTATATAAAATACAAAATAAGATTTGATTAAATTTATAAACATCTATAATATGGAATTTTTATATAAATATAAACATAATAAATTTCTATTAAACTTTGCAATATTTGTTGCTGATTTAATAGATTGTTGATTAAATAAGTGAATTAAAGGGAATAATTTTTTTTAGGATTGATAGGAATATATTTTTCCTTATCAATTATAATGTTATGGAGTAAAGTACATGTTTGTATTATATTTTCTGTTAGCTGTAATTTTGTATCCATAGGACGATCAAAGATCATCCATTTAGCTCTTAAGATACCAAATGCACACTCCACTTGTATCCGTGCACGTGATATCCGATAATTATAGGCTTCTTGTTGAGGGGTAAGGATACCTTGAAATAATAATGGAAACAAATTTTAACATATAAATATAAAAAATACTAATAAAATTTTAAATTCCTAATTATTAAAATATTGGCCATTAATAATGCCTAAATAATTGCTTTAATATATTATATAAGTTTGCCATATAACTTTGCAAGTGGTCCTAACAATTTTTTGGATTGTAGATATTCCCATTTTGAAGGAATAAGCTAAGGTAGGATATCTACAGCCTGTAGCTAAATATCTAAATAAAAAATATATTTAAATAATAAATTGCTTTATTTTTACCTTAAACAAACCATTAGCTTTTCTTCAACACTTATTGGATATTTTATAAAATTTGTGGATGTTGTAAGCAATATTGGTTTTACATGCTCAAGTATGTAATAAAAGGTTTCCATAATTAAAATGATTTATAGATAAAATAGAATAAAATTACTTTGGTCATCCTCATATAATTGAAAAATTTAACCTCATTTTTTAAGAGTTTAGGAAAGAGAATGTAAAATTCGCCCGCTTTTCTTTTATTAATATTAAGATTGTTTAATCTCCTCCTCTTCAATATTATTTTGTATAAGAGAAATAATATGGCGGCTCTCATTTACGTACGTGATATATAGCGCTTTTGCCCTCTAACGTTGAAGATTCAACAGAGCTACGTCAGGTTTTCCTCATTTCCATCTAATTGGAACAATTAAATTTGGGTATAAAAATAAAAATATGAGGAGCCCTCTACACGTTTGTGGGCAAGCCGCACGTACTTGTAGGCACAACATTTCGAAAAATGTTGCTTAAACCTCTATAGGCTTTAATTTAGAAGGAGTGGGACAAAGAAAAAGCCTATACCCGAGAACTACAGTATAATTTAATTACTTTAAAGGTGGGTGATGGCTGATTTTAAGCTTAATTTCTTTAATGTAAGTTATATCTGTAAATAAATATGATTAAAATAAAATAATATTTACCACCGGCTCAAAGTTTTTTTGATATTTTTTAAATTATATTCCATATGTCAGGCTCTCATTTTGTGAATTAATATAATCGCTTAGCACTATGAATGTAAATCGCTGCGATCGATCCAGCTGATCAGTCGCTGCGAAATCGCGGCTTAAATCGCGATCGCAATCGCTCTCACTATGAATTCAGGGTTATAGCGAATATATTAGCGCAAATGCATTAGAGCGAATGCATTAGGCCGTGACTGCATATAACACCTGTGATATTTAGTGAAAAAACTAAACATAACACCTGCTATATTTTTTTAGTGAATAAATTAAATATCACACCTGCTATATTTTAATTTTTTAATACACTTCGTATATTTAAAATATTAAAGGATGTTTTTTGTTTTTAATTCTTCCAATTTTTATTAAATATAATTTTTATTTACTTGAGCTATTAAGGTAATATTTTATATTAATAATCTAAATATTACTGTAGATCCCTATAAGTATTTTTATTGAAGTCTTAAGGAGTAATAATGAAGAGGAATATAAGATGAACTTATAGCCATATTTTCAAATATCAATATCATTAAAAATTTTTTTAGCTGAATTCTGAAAATATAACGATGACATAAATTTAGGAATCTTGTAAGAATTAGGAAATAACTAATATAACGTAAAGATACACCTTTTTTAAAGGTTACAATGACATTCAAGAAGACCTACTTAATAACCAAAGCTTAATATACACAACACAATCCTAAGGGACCCTTATAGCTAGCAATTCAAATTTACAAACTGCTCATTAAAAAATATGAATATGGGTTTATAAATAGTTTATATATGAATATAAATACTTTGATATGTATATGGGTTTATCAAAGCTATATGAATAAATACTTTTTTGATTATGCCCATTAATTGTAACCATATTTAATATGAAAAATATAAATAAAGACTCCTAAAAATATACTCACAAGTTTTATATGGTACAATTTTTTAATGTATTTTGACATAAAATTTATTTTTAGTTTTATAATCTGCAAATTAAAAAATAATTTGAACCCAATTTTTTTTAAAACACCCTAATATTTAATCAAAAAATATTAATTTATAAAATTTTAATTGCCTTGTCCTAATCTCAGACTCATATTTTTTTTAATAAATAAGAATTAAAAACATTTTTTTATATTTATCTGGTTTCTTAAATTATAAGCCTCCTACAACTACAACTTTTAAGGCATTAATCTTTTTTGTTCAAATTTTATTTATTATACATGGATAAATACTGATATTTGTATTTAATAACTATGACCAATAGTCAAACCTTCTAATATTTAATATTATATTGTTCTAACTGACAAGAAAATTATTCTTTACCTTTCATAAAATAATTTAAAATGATAAATACAGGAAATAAATACTTAATCCTTTATAGCATGGAGGGGTGAGGGGCTATACATACTCTAGTTGTATAAAAAAATATTATTACCTATTTTTTTTGTATAAATTTTAGCTTAATATTTGTAGGAAAAGTGTATATCTGATTATTCAGCATTTATAGTGGTGTAGCTTGGGATTGCATAGACCCCACCTAATTATGCCTATTATGTGGGTTTTCTACCTGATATTAATGTTGTAAGTGTGAATAAAATTGATGAAATGATATTTTTTTTTTTAAATTGTGACTATTCCGGAGATAAGTAATGATATTGGTTGTTATATGAGTAAAAAGAAAATATTAATAATAAATGCTTATTTTTTTTTCCGTATATTTCAAAAAAATATATTAAAAAAACCAAACAAAACAAATAAAAAAAAACAACAATAATAATACCGGTGTAACGTGTGATTCTCTTCATAGTTGATCATTTGTTTTGTTTTGATTATTTCATCTTAATTATAAATGACAAATAAAAAAATATCATTTAAAAAAATGAATTCAAAAAAAAAATGAATTTAAAAAAAAATGAATTCAAAAGAAATGAATTGATAATTAACAATTTTGCTTTCCCTTTTATAGGGAAGCATTAATCATCACAAATAAATTATTAAAATTTACAATCTAAAAATATCTTCTTTTACAAATATAAAGCACCTAATCATGCCTCAAATTAAAATTAAAAGATAAAAATACATTTTTAGAAATTATAAATTATCCCCTCATAATGTACAATAATTAACTTTTATAATTCTAAAAATAAAATGTTAACGCGATTAAACTAAAACATAAAATTATAAAAATAACAATGACTCACTAATTTAACTAAAACATAAAATTATAAAAAAGTTGTAAATGTTAGATGTAATTTGCATAAGGAACTCTATTGGATTTTGTTGTAAATAGTAGATTTGTATATTTAATTTGCATAAAGAATTCTTTTGGATTTATTATTATAACGTGTGATAAAGATATTATATTTGAATAGTTATGAATATTAGTTATAAAGAAGATTGAAAAGAGTATAAAAAGGCCAATTTTACCATACAAAAAGATCTTTGATAATTATTAACTTTTTTATATTTTATTTTATTTTTATTTTCCTTTTTTTATTATTTTTACCTTTATAATTTTGTTAATTTGATAATGTTATAATTTTGAATAAAGAATTAAATTGATTTCGTGATTTCGTGATTCCTAATTATTATTAATTTCTTTTTTATATATATATATATATTTGTTTTCTATTTTTATTTTTAGGTTCTGAGTTCCAATGTCAAATCTCACATTGTGACAAAATATAATTTATTTTTAAAAAATCCGGGCCGGGCCTGAAAATTTTATTTTAAAAAAAGCCGGGCCGGGGCCTGTAAATATTTTAAAAAAAGCCGAGCCGGTCCTAAAAAATTTTTTTTAAAAAGCCAAGACTGGGGCCGTAAAAAATCTTTAAAAAAATTCGGGCCGTGCCCTGCAAACTTCTGCAGGCCTCTGTTATTCTTCTTAAAAAAGAGAATGTTCTCTCATTAGTTTACTAATGGGAAGAGTTTATAAACCCTTTTAATTAATACATTGGGAATTTAATCTAAAATGTGTTTGAAATAATGCAGAACATCCATAATATTTTTTGGGACTATATCAAAGTTAATCTTATAAACATAGTATCCAGCTAGTAAGGCATCATAAGATACTTTAACATCTTCATAATAAAAATCTAACAAATATTTTTTTTTCTATCACCATCTGAAAAAGGTTGAGAAGGCTTTTGTGGAAGTAATATTTGCAGATTAGTAAGTGCTGCATGATGAATTAAAAATTTATTTATTTGGGTTATATTATAAATGTATCTGTATCTAAGATATACTCTTCTACTGATCCTATATTAATGTTTTAACGATGAGCTTGCCTTGCTACAAGTCGAGGGAGACAAATATTAAACACGTATAGCTGCTTTTGACTCAACAATAAAATATAAAATATGAAATTCTTTATCAACATTAGCCCTAATTTCCTTGAGTTCTGATCAAATGCTCTCCGCTATTCTCATCTTCTTAATCAAGTCAATGTCATGTTTTTGAAAAGTAATACTTAAAATAATTGTATAATTAAATAATACATTCTAATGAGAAATAAAATTTGGAATAAGCATTGAATCCAATAATTTTCTTGCTTCTGAGGAATATTTCTTTCGGGCCATTGTGATATTTCAGTAATAGCAAATAATTGGCTCTTCTAACTCCTTAAAAGCTGTTACTGCTTGATGGCAGAGACTCTATCTCGTTGGACAAGGTTGAAATTTCTTTTTCCCTGTTGGACCAGAAGTTTCAGAAATAATTATTATTTGACTAGAAATTTGAAAATGGTAGATAAATATTACGCCACTAAAAATTTGAAAATAATAAGTAAATATTATGCTAGAAAACTTGAAATCGAAATTAATTGATAAAATAACTTATGAATGTGATAATAAATGTAATTAAACATATATTTAATATGAGATACGAATAAATATTAACAAATATAAATTAATATAAACAATAATATTTTTGAAAAATATATCCGGCATCTGCATTTTTTGGCTTTGGGGGGATTTATCCCCCTGTCCCCCCCCCGCTGCATACGCCAATGCTACCACCGCTCCCAGTACATTATATTGCAACTCCACATACTTTGTAATTTTAAAACTCTTCATTAAAATATTTACGTATTTAAATTTTTCCTAAATTATTTCCCAAGTAACTCAATCTAGCAACACTATTTTATAAAATATTCACAAAAAATTAATAATTAATTTCACCAAAAATATCTTAACTACTTGTAACGTCAGACAATAAGATAAAATCAATAAGGTAAAAACTCCAATAATACACATATACATTTATCAATTTCCAAAAAAAAATCAATACTTTCCGCGAATTTTTAAACTCTTCCGTGTATCCACGTTTTGGCAAAAATTTGGGCAGCACTTCCGTGTACTCTACCTTTTTAGTAAATATTCGGATTTTCGTCTAATAGATTTATATAGGCAAAAATTTGGGCAGCACTTCCGTGTACTCTACCTTTTTTAAGTAAATCTTCGGATTTTCGTCTAATAGATTTATATAGGCAAAAATTTTGGCAGCACTTCCGTGTACTCTACCTTTTTAGTAAATTTTCGGATTTTTGTCTAATAGATTTATATAGGCAAAAATTTGGGCAGCACTTCCGTGTCCTCTACCTATTTAGTAAATTTTCGGATTTTTGTCTAATAGATTTATATAGGCAAAAATTTGGGCAGCACTTCCGTGTACTCTACCTTTTTGAAAATTTTCACTTGACGGTCACCTCTTTTGACGGTACTTGTTCTTGACGGTCTTTTGTTTTCACAAATTGACGGTCTTATCAACCACAGTGCTCCACAAAAATAATTTATAAAAAACAATTGTTTTTACCTTTGCTGTTTAGTCACGGCACCAACTATCACGTTGTGCCGTCTAATAGATTTATTTATTCGAAAATTTTTCACCCCAATAATTAATGAATAGTTTTATTTTAATTTTCCACACACAAAAATTAATGAATAGTTTTATTTTAATTTTCTAATAATTTTCTAATTTAATAAACATAATGATAATCACGAAAAAAAATTAACTGTTAAAAAAAATTAATTTAAAAAAAATGAATTCAAAAGAAAATGAATTGATAATTAACAATTTTGCTTTCCCTTTTATAGGGAAGCATTAATCATCACAAATAAATTATTAAAATTTACAATCTAAAAATATCTTCTTTTACAAATATAAAGGACCTAATCATGCCTCAAATTAAAATTAAAAGATAAAAATACATTTTTAGAAATTAGAAATTATCCCATCATAATGACTTCACAATAATTAACTTTTATAATTCTAAAAATAAAATGTTAACGCGATTAAACTAAAACATAAAATTATAAAAATAACAATGACTCACCAATTTAACTAAAACATAAAATTATAAAAATAAAAATGACTCATCAAACGCAATATAACTTTTCCAAAAATCGAATTTTACAAATCAAAGTCTCCCAATCATGACACCTCCCCCCCTTTAACCAATCCCTTTGATCAGGAATTCCTCTGTTATTGTTGTAAGTAGACACGCTTGATCATCGATTATTCGAACATATTTCCATAATTACTATTCCTCCATCGTCTTCTTCTATGAGTAACGTGAACCTAAAATCCTTTTAATTTATTTCATTACTATAAAAAAATTTCGGACTCCCAGTTGATTCCCACTTTTGCATACACGCTGAAAAGACTCCACCACTCCAGTAACACGCTGCAAATATTAATCCACCTCCAACTTTCGATTGTTCTGCTCTAGCGTAACAGTTATTAGTTCATCATCCATATAATAAAAAAAACTCCCTCCAATCCCTGAAAAACTGCCGCCATCGTCCGTTGAAATATAGGCCCGATACACTCAATCCAAACGGCAACCTTCTAAAAGCAAATAATCCAACTAAGCATCCTTAAATCTTATATGTCATTGCTAACAACACTAGTTTAAAAATTTAATATATTTAAAAAGAATAATGTTTAATTTTCTTAAATAAATTATTTTAAAATTTATAATAGATTATTAAATTATTCTTTTTTAAAAGATTAACCTATTACAATTGACGTTCTTCCTTATGTGCCTTTTTTTTACTGCAATAACTTTACTACGCTTTCAATTTTTAAAAAAAAATGTTTTAATTTAATAATAAATGTTTAACGATGACGTATGCTTACAATTTTTTTCAAAAGAATTTTTGCTACGGTTACATTTAAAAAAAAAATATTTCGTTACTTTTGAAAAATAAAATATATCTAGTAAACTATTTATTTTAATATAGTGACAAAAGTTACTGATCTCTTAATTTAATTAGTTCCCTTTTTTTAATGTAACCGCAACTAGTAATGTTTTTTTAAATATGATAAGTTACTTTTTAATATGTATTTATATCTCAGTCATTATTTTTATATGTGATTTCCCAAAATTTAAAATTGTTTTTTATTAAATATAATGCCACATTTACATCGCACTTCTTTAGAAAGTTTGTTTAATTCTAAAGGAAACTTATTTTTGGATAAACCCGATTATTCCTCTTTGAAAATAATATTTTTTTTAATAAATAAAGTCAAAATAGAAATTTATTAAGCCTTTTATGAAATTAAATTTTATGTGTTATATCTAGTATTCTTTTTTCGGGACTAATAAATATTATTTTTTTCATTTGCAATTGCTAAAGGGTCGATTTTTAAAAACGGATAACTCAATATTTTAAAAATATTACGCAAGTTTTGAGATTTTGCTCATAGATCGCAAAAGGGCTTCAAGGTTTGCTTAATGTTTTTTGGCTAAAATATGAGTTAGCCGTTTTGCCATCAATTATTTCTTTATTTCATTTAAATTCCTTTAAATAAAAATTTGTAAATCGCCAAAATTAATTTTTTAATAATAAAAAATATATTTAAAAAAATACCAAGTCTTATAAGTAATTATTTATGAAATAACTTTCAATCTGACCCTTCATTTATGATAAAACTGTAATTGATTATTCTTTTTAAACAAGTTACTTTTTAAGGGTGTATTATATGATTAGTTTCAATAAAAAATTTCGTTAAAATTGAAGTTATTTAAATAACTCAATTTTGGGGAATAAAAGTAGTTGTGTTTTGATATACCGTTTCTGGCAATGTATTTGTATTGTATATGAATAAATTCATTCTTAGTGCTCTGGGATAAATCATTTTATATCTTTTATTGTTTATATATATATATATACATATTTAAGTTTAAAAAATAATCCAATCTTTTAGTATAAAAAAGAGAAAATATTTTTGGTGTAAGGGCAGGGGAGATTAATGTCACCATTTGCTTATGAGGGTATAGAAGTTGTATGGATGAATCATTTGCTTCTTATATTTTTAATTTTGAAGGCTTTTATAAAATAGTTTCAAAGTTCTCTCTGAAACAATTTTAAAAACCCATGGTGGATTTTAAAATAAAGAGGAAAAAAATTAAAACTGGCTAATATTTTAAAAACTGACCTTTCTGTTTATAAGTGCTATTATATTCTTTAAAATATCTATATTTAATCTCCAGATTCTAATATATATATGTATTAGATATCCATAAATTTCTACCTGGCCTATCCAGAACCCCAACCTGGGCAAAAAATTATAATGGGCCAGAAAATTTGTACAGATAATGGCCAGACAATTTATAAATAAAAAAACAGGCAGTACTTTACAAATTTTTTGGTTAAATTTTAAACCTTTTTAAAGCTCTGGACTAGTGGATAAGATTTATTTCAGATAAAAATGAATATTTTATTTTAGATTTTCAGACCTAGAATGTAATGCAAAGCTATTCATTATTTATTTAGTTGGTAGACATAGAATATGCCATACCTTATTCAAAAAAAAACTACTTTATTAGTTTAAACCCATTTTGATAAATTAACACAGAAATATAAGATAATTCATACAAATAGTAAATTCTAATTTATTTTTGATAGGTCTATTACTGACTCTTACTCGAAAAATATGTTATACTGTAGCATGCTATCTTTAAGAGCTGCTTTGACAGATATTATCATAATAATGTAATATTAAATGGGTGATAATGGCACATGAATTTTTAAAATCAGTCAAGTTTATATTGTTTTTTTTAATTTAAAATAATCTCCATTTATAAATAATTTAACATTCATATAATAAAAATATAAATGCATTTTTTCAAATTTGTGGCAGATTAAATTTACGTTTTATATTAAATTTAGATAAATTGGTAAGGCATCCACTAATACATGTATATACATTATTATCTATAACTGTTGATTTTATAGTTTTATTCTTTGGAAAATGTTTGTCATGAATGTTGATAAATTTGGATTTGATACAATCCTTGCAAATTAAATGCCCACATGGATTTATATTTAACAATATTTTTTTATTAATATTGTAACAAAAACTACATAAAAACAAATCTTTATGTATCAGAGCATAAGTTGTCAGTTTATCAAGATCCAAATTTTTTACATTTAAAAAATCATTTTCAATACTGTTTATATTGTTACTGCTTTGATGTATGGATTTATTGATAAAATTATCAATTTTTGTAATCTTTTTTGTAGAACTTATTTTTGAACAATATTTCTCAACCACTTTTTTGTTAAGAGATGGAAGATAATTATTGTCGAATGGTATTCCAGTAAAAGGGTCAATTGGAAAATTTCCAAATTTTTTTTGTTCATTCATAAGTTTATTTAAAGAAGTGATATCAATATAATGTCCTGATGGTAAAATGACAGGTTCTTTCATAATCTCATAAGTTAAAGAATCTAAAAAATTGGAATGTACAGAGGTATTTGATTTATTATCATTATTATTCAAATTTTTCATGTTGTAAGGTTTACAATCAATTTTTGCAACCATTTTTGAAATTTTAAAATTATCCAATAAAGAATTTAATGTATTTAAATCATGTGGCTTTCCATATATCTGTATTGATTTTAAAACAACAGAGCTTGAATTATAAACACTCTTTAAACAAATTTTTAAACTAGATATATTTAATGTTTTTTTATTGTAAATTTTAAGAGGGAAAACAATTGATTCATTATTTAAACTGATTGCACTATTAGATAGTATATCTAGTTTATCAAGGTTTTTTGTTTGAACTAATGGAACATAATTATTATTTTAAAATACTATGTATTTTTTAATACAGTTATCTGTGATATTTGAAAAATGATTAATATTTGTTTGAGCTAAAAAATAAAAACTATTTTCATCTATAGTTATATTGTTTTTAGACATATTGCCACCTTGTATCTTTCCCCCATTCTTAGATGCTATATGTGAAGCAGATATTATAAAATCTTTGGTTCTTTGTTTTCCAGATTGAGGTTCAAGGACAATTTGATTAAGATCTATGGGATATTTAAAATTTATATATAAATTAACTGGAGGTTTTATATAATATTCGTTATATATCCATTAGAACGTTGTATATTATTTAAGGATATCAGATTAGTGGGTTCATATGAGTCTAAAGAAAGTTTGTCAGACCATATATTTTCTATAAAATGTGATGAATATAAAGATTGAGGATTAAGAGACATCAATTAAATAATTATAGTATTTTCATTTAACATCATCATAATAGAATTTTAAAGCCGAGGCAAAGGCTCCACCTCTAAATAGCGTACGTGATATATAGCGCTTTTGCCCTCTAACGTTGAAGATTCAACAGAGCTACGCTAGGTTTTCCTCATTTCCATCTAATTGGAACAATTTAATTTGGGTATAAAAATAAAAATATGAGGAGCCCTCCCAGGGTTGCCAGATATTATTCACTTAAAAACGTGAGTTTTTCTTTAATGGGGGCTTCGCCCCCCATACCCCCCAATTATTCAAATTCTTTATTGATTTACTAATCTAATGTATAATTTTCCATGTTATAAATATCGCATAATATTAATTATTATATTTTACAGATGATTTTAAAAGAGGTAATAAAGATTTCCCATCAGCACTGTGGAGATAGGCTGAGAACTCTTTACATGAATAATTAAATTTTTGTTTTACCATAAGTTCCGCTTTCAATGTTGATAAATATAATCGATTGCGTTCTTTTCTCCAAGCAGTATTCATTAAACTGAATATTCTCTCGGTTGAAGCATTTGAATGTGGAATAGAAAATATAAAATCGCATATTTTCTCTATATCAAGGGTGAATTTTTATTAGAGAGGAAATCCATCCATTTTTCTTGGGCATTCATATGATTGTTTGAAGTTTAAGTGATTTTTAGGAAAATTTTGCCTACAAATTTAATTTTTTGTTTAAGATATTTAAAAAAGTTTTTTCTATAAATTTTTATTTAAGATATTTTGAAAATTTTTTCTACAAAATGTTGTATTAGGGTAAAAAAATATAGAAATTCTTAATTCTGCATCGTTTATATATGGGGGAGAGAGGGGGTAGGTAATGGGTCAATCATTCTCGAAATTTTGTTGATCCTAATGACAGATCCATCCACACCCAAAAATTCGAAAGGCTGTGGCGGGATCTAAAAATAAACTATAAAAGACATGGGGATGGCGATAATATTCATGAATATCTTCTTGAATATAGATATTTTAGAAAATGTAAATTGTTAAATCGTTCTGACATTTTCATTCATTTTATAAATAATATATTTATTCAATGAATAAAATTGAGTATTTAATATTATATATTGTGTATAAATTTGAATACTATATTTAATTGCGTCATTTAATACTATATTTCGATTTAACCCTTCACTAGAAAGGTTAAAAATCACTTAAACTTCAAAGGTAGGGTCAATAAAAATTTGTAGATTAAATAAAAAATATAATTTGTAGGCAAAATTCTCCTATAAAAATAATTTAAATATTTTACCACAAAAAAAATTAAATTTGTATGCAAAATTCTCTTAAATATAACTTAAATATGCGGAATTAATAATTCCTATATTTTACCACAAAAAAAATAAATTTGTATGCAAAATTCTCTAAAATATAACTTACAAATAAAAAATTGATAAGAAAAAACATCATAAAAAATAACATAAATAAATAACAAAAAAAAAAAATAATACACCCCCCCCCCCCCGTTAATTTTAATATTATAAACTGTGTTAAAAAAATTAAAAATGAATATAAATTTAAAAATATATGATTGGTTAGTTGAACCATTAACAAATACTACAATTTTTTAAAATATTTTAAAATAAAATTAATTTAAAATTTTATATTTGTTTTTAAAAATATTTTAAAAAAATTTAAAAACGTGAGAAAAAGTGTGAGATTAAGCTGATTATTTTAATTTACTCAAAAAACGTGAGAAAAGCGTGAAGTGTGAGAAAACGTGAGTAAGTGAAAAATTAGGTAAGAAATCGTGAGAATCACGGCTAAATCGTGAGATCTGGCAACCCTGAGCCCTCCACACGTTTGTGGGCAAGCCGCACGTACTTGTAGGCCCAATATTTCGAAAAATGTGGCTTAAACCTCTATAGGCTTTAATTTAGAAGGAGTGGGACAAAGAAAAAGCCTATACCCGAGAACTACAGTATAATTTAATTACTTTAAAGGTGGGTGATGGCTGATTTTAAGCTTAATTTCTTTAATGTAAGTTATATCTGTAAATAAATATGATTAAAATAAAATAATATTTACCACCGGATGAACCGAACCCATACGTGCTTAATAAAAAAATGTAAATTATTTTAAAAATTATAAATATATAAATCATTCTAAAAATTATAGATATATAAATTATAAATGTATATAACACATAATTTTTATCTTATAATATTATAGTATTTTATAAATTATATATTGTTTCAAATTATTAATATATAAATCATTTTAAAAATTATAAATCATTTTAAAAATTATAAATCATTTTAAAAATTATAAATCATTTTATTATATAATTGTAATATATTAATACTGTTGTAAAAATTATTTTATTAATATATAAATTATTTTATTATAAAACTATTATTATAAATGTATATAACACATAATTTTTATCTTATAATATTATAGTATTTTATAAATTACAAATTGTTTCAAATTATTAATATATAAATTGTTTTAAATTATCAATATATAAATTGGTTTAATTATAAATGAGCCAAAAATGAGCACATATATCTATTATAAATAATAACTATAATTTTTCAATATAAAAATTTTTGAGGTAGGTATTAATTTTTGGGGGTAAGTATTTATTTTTGAAGGGTAATCTTTACTTGTATTATGATGTTTTTAAATCCAATAATTGATAAACCAAATATACCTCTTTAAAAATTAATTATCTTATATTTTTACAATATTTTAGATCGTTTTTTATAGAAATGAAAATGAGTTATCACACTTAATATAAAAATAAAGTGATTATCAACCAAATGATAAAAAGATTGCACTATTAAAATATATATTTATTTCCTATTTTTAGAAAAAGGATAGTAACATATTAATTATAACCTACAAATTTCAAAATCCTTATCTCCTAAGGCTTAAAATATTGTTAATAGAAATATATTATAAGGTTGTATATGGTGGCTTACTGTAATATTCTTTTTATTAATATCACTTGCATTGTGGATTGGCAAATATCGCGGCCGAAGAGCGATATATTTTAGGGGGTAGGGGTAGATTTTGGAAAGGGGTTTGCTTTCATCAAATTTTCTACCATGTAGATGTTGGTTATTGTTATTATATTATAAACATTTATATTACAATTTTATTTAAATCATTTGTATATTTTATTAGGGTGGAAGGTAGCTTTTAATAGCATGCGGGGATAGGGTAGGGGGTATTTTTTTTCTCGTGTATACACCAGTGGCGTAGTCAGGATTTTCTCATGGGTGGTGGTAGGGGGGGTACTGTTATAAATTTATGTGTAAAATGAATATATTTGATACCCTTTCCCTTTAATTAGAGTCTAATATTTTTTTAATGTAAATTTAAATTAGTTTCTATAGAATTATAAATTTTGTTACTTTTCAGAATAGTATTATTATGATAATGGCTCATACTTGAACTTTAACTGCTGCAAATGGCCAATACTCAAAAATGATAACTAATCCTCTAATAGTAAATGATTATAATTCTATTTTCCTACTCTTTTATTTAATTTTTTATCAGTACAATATAGGGTTTAACTTCATAAATTAATTTTATTAGTCAAAGTAGTGTAGCCAGGATTTTCTTATGGGGAGGGGGAGGGTTTAAATGTTTTTTAGTAGGCTTTAGCCCTAATATTCCATTTTTTATGAACATTCAATTTCTTATATCTTAGATTATGTTAAAATTATCTAAAATATTTGCACATATTAAAATTTTAGAGAGTATTATAGATTTTATTTATTATATAAAAATACTTTAGCATATAGTATTAATTGCATAAATTTTAAGAGTTAATACAAAAATTATATAAATGTTATAATTAAGAATTCAATTGACGAAAAAATTTGATGGCTAAAATGATTTATAATGTTTTGATATTTGGTAGGGAACTAAAATACAATTTCACATGGAAAGGGCTTGCAGAACATTTTTTGATCTCAAAGAATGCTCTCTTCTATCAAGATTTAAATACCAAAATTCGACATCACAAAGTAACTTATCATATGATGTGTTAATTAGTCTAGTTCTTCCTACTATTTGAGATATCAGAGAAACCAATTTTTATTTAATGTGTTAATCTATTTTTATTTATTAAAAAATATTATAAAAAGGTGAATGGTATTTGTTCTATAATTTTTTAAAACATTTCTTATTTTTAAAAATTTATTGCAAAAAAAAGAAATATAGTTCAATAAAGAGTTACCGACTCTTGTCTTTCAATGAATCTAGTGGGACAAAATCTTTTTAGTTTCTTTTTTTGATTCTTTGAGTCAATTTAAAAAAAAATCTATTTTTTATGGGGGGGGGGGGGTTGAACTCCCAACCCCCTTTCTCCCATGCCTACGCCACTGGTATACACTGATAAGATCGTAATTATTTTAAAAAATAATAAATAATTAAACTAAAATTTTTTTTATCATAAAAATAAATCGAATATCATAAGTTATGTATTAAATATTTTCAGAGTTGGTTCTACAATCAAATCACAAGCTTCCTCCTTTTTTAGTTATAGATATTCTATTAATTAGCTACTATTTTTTTAAAAGTAACTACGGATATATTTTTTAAAAAATGTAGCGCGCTGTTAACAACAAAGATTATGGTGAATAGTTATAACGATGACGAAACTAGTGAAACAATGAAAAACATATATCTCTCACTTAATTTATTCAAAAGGTAAAGCAAAAAAATGATATTCAGCAGCAAGAGTGGCATGATTATTATACTTCATAAATATATTCATCTATGCAGAATCAAAGTTATTCAAATATCCGCTTATTAAACCCAATAGCGAGTATCAAAATAGCGATATATGATTATCTTTTTATCTATTTTATATTCGTATTATAGTTATAATATAAATGTAAATCTCTATATTATAATTTTTCGATGTTGTTACGTCATGTCATTACTACGTAGTGTCATCGTGACGTAGATCATCGTGACGTCATGTCATCACTACGTAGTGTCATCGTGACGTCATGTCATCACTACGTAGGGTCATCGTGACGTCATGTCATCACTACGTAGCGTCATCGTGACGTCATGTCATTGATACATAGTGTCATCGTGACGTCATGCTTTATTTATTTATTTTCGTAAATAATTATTTTATTATATTTATTTAAGCAGAAGTGGATAGAATGATGAAAATAATTATAAATTCTCTATATTAAGATAAAGAAATAAACATTATAAAATTATTAAATTTAACTCTTTATATAATATTTTTTTTAGGTATATCTTCATAAGCTTATATCAAATGTTGCGGATGCTCTTGATATAATTAGATTTTTAGGTAAATCATATATTAATAATCATTTACATAAATTATATTCAAATGCCTAACCTTTCATATCCCTAAGTTTATTTTGGTTTTCAAATATAATTTTTATTTTATAAGATTCTGTTTATATATCTATTGGTAGTTTTATCACAAAAGTTTGATTTTCTAACTAAATATGTCTTTCCTTAGATCAGTTTGGAAAAATTACAATATCAAGCAGAAGTGAATAGAATGAAGTGACTAATTATCATATTAATAGCATAATTTTGAAACCACCTACCGCCTATATAAATTAAAAAACAATCAACTACCAAAATTATTATGGTCTTTGGCAGGATTAAAAAAATTTTACCAACCCTATTTTATGAACCTGGTTTAGGATTTTTTTTAATATTACATATAAGGCATAATATTTTACACAGAATATTTATAGGGGACTCTGATAAAAGTTAATAATTTAAATAAAATTTTACTCAAAAAATAGTATTCACTCTTAATCTTAATAGGTTGGCGTCTGAAGTAGGGGTGAGCGGGGTTAAAAAGAATAAAAAATAGATATGGCTTTTAGAGATTTACCTATCTCCAGACTTGAAAAAAATTCTATAAATTAACTTAAAAATATTTTTATAAATTATTGGGAATAGCTTTGGGAAAATTCCGCTTGCTTTAAACAAATTTTTTGCAAGCCTGGGCTTGTAGGCCAATGAAAGTCTGATATAGATTGAATTTTTAACATTATGATTTTATAAATATTTTATTACAGCTCTCAACTACCAAAATTTTCATGATCGTTAGTTGGGCTTGGTGAATTTTTTTCAAAATTATTATGGCCTTGGACATTGCTTGGGAATTTTTTTAATATTAAATATTAGGCATATGATCAGTAATATTTTTAAAAGCTTAATATATATTTTGACTTAAAACATAGTATTTACTTGGTTTTAATGGATTGGACCTGGCCTGAAGAGATAGGTGGGTTATAAAGAATATAAATTGGATATTATTTTGAAATAACTGGTATCAACTATCATAAAAGTAAGGATTCTCATTCCCCGTCAATTTTGTCGGGCTATCTACAAGTATATATAAATTTTCATATTAAAATTATTTTTATACTAATATTTGTTATCACGAATATATTTTTTAAGATGGGAGATAGGGAGTATCTTTTCTCTCATATTTATGCTGTTAAGATACAAATTACATTTTATAAAAAAACGAAAACTAAATAAACTGCAATGTTGCCTTCTCAAAAATATATAAAAATTATATTTAAAATATTTATAAATAAATATTAAAATAAATCGAATATCATGAGTTATATATTAGTAATAAGTGGTTAAAAGATACTTTTTAAATGTATATAGATTGCTTTAAGAAATTTTCTTTTTCTCGGGTTCAAAGTTAAGTCATTGTTATCATTAATATTATCATGATTTTATTTTTTTTGTGATAATAAATATTAATTTTTTTAAATTATATAAGAGATAATGTTTAAAATAAGATTCATTATGAATTTTTTTAAAATAAAATAATATATCTCGAAATATCAATTGTGAACTTATATAAAATAAAATATTTAAACCAGTGTGAAATAATTAAGAACTGGGAAATTAAATAAAAAATAAATAAGAAACAGGAAATAGATAGATAAAATTTTTATTATACTCTAATATTAGGTTAGCATAAACTAAAATTGGAATTTTATTGTAAAAATTTATGAAATAAGCTAAAAAATTTGTTGAATCTCGATATCACATTTATCTAAATATAAAAAATATCTACTTTATTACTAAAAAGTTCATAATACACACGCAAACAATTATTTGAATTTATATTTCATATTAATATAATATAAAACAAAAGGTTATTTAAATAAAAATATAATAAATGGGAAAAGATTTATAAGAATCGCGAGTTAAGATTGCAATTTGATTAAATAGGATATATTATCTAAAAAAATAAACACATCCATATCCCGTTCGTAAAGGGAATATAAATTATCTATTAAAATATTAAGTTGAATATATTTTCGATTTTTTCTATTTATATTCAACCCGCTATTAATTTGTATATATTTGAGCTCACTCGAGTGTTGGTGACTTTTTAAAATATTTATTAAAGAATAAATATTAGGATGCGCGCAGTGTGTTTTGCGCTTCAAGTTATGATGATAGCCCTCTAGATGGTTGTTTGTCCTAGGACCATTAACTTGATATCTAATTATAAATTTATTTTGTATATACACATTAAAATTTTTAATACCTTGTCCATAGGCTATGGGGAAATAAAGCGTTAATGGAAAGCCATGTCAAATCCATATATTGCAAAAATTGTATTAGCAAAGGATTTTCAAGCGACATGGCAAGACATGATGACCTAACTTCTGAAATATCTTCCTCCCGGCAAAAGGGTAAAGTAGTCATACGTCTGACTACTTTGTGGACAGTGGTATTGTCTCTATATTCTTTTGTTAACCCTAATCCCTGACATTTTCGCCATATTGCTTGAGAAAAATGAAAGAAACAGCCTATAAAAACTTATAATTAATACACGTAATAAATTAACCTTTAATGACCATTGTAGGGAAAACAAATCTTAAAGCTGATATTGCAGCAGCCTCATAATCAGTCTGCCCGTATCTAGGATTAAACATAATATTATTTTCACCACAGCATCTTAGAATTATTTCAAATAGGTGGCCCTGGTTTTATCGGAAAGAAGGGCATAGACTATAGGTATCATAGTCTCATGATATAAGACATGAATTGTGTATAGTTGGTAATAAAGTCTTGGCACAACATAAAATGTGCCATCCATATATATGGTATTGTTATCACATGTTTCAATGATTTTTAGCATGCTCGATGTACCAAACACCAATATATTATTATTATTATCATTATTAATTAAAAATATATCCCCCCTATTTGTGGTGATATATTCGGGCAACAGAACTATATCATCCATGGACTGTGGCAAAGTGGGCCGATTTTTTTGTAATAATCTATCTATTTTACTTTTTATTGAAATGTATGTGGGCATTGCCTCTGGATATAAATTTATATTTGGGGTTTCCAAAAATCTTTTGTTTAAAACTTTTTCATAAATATTATGCCGAGTTTCTAGAAGATTTTCAGCGACAACATCCTCTAAAACTTGATATGTCCTAAGCTTTTCAAAAACACCAATTTCATTCTGATGTTCATGCAAACCAGAGGTTATGTAGATTCCATCAAGTTTGCATGAAGCCTTGCAACCAACTATTCTGCAACGATAATGAACTCGGTCACCTTTTTAATAATCATGCCGATATAAATAATTTTGAAAAAATAGAAGTCGTTTTCCTTTTTGAGAATTTATAAACTGAGGATCTTAATAAATAGAAAAATTATATATTAATAAGGGCTCCAACATTAATGAAAAAATCAGACAGAACAAGATACTTTAAAAAAAAATTCGAGCAAATAAATAACTTATCATTTAAATATGTGTTAAAATTTTTTAAAATTATTTCAAGGTCATGCCTAAAAACAATTTAAATATCTCTATGCTATATTAAATATATAGGTTATAATATTATGTGACAATATGTATTTAATTAAAGCCATTTATAAATATATTTTTACCATTTATATTTTGATGTAAATCCATTAATAAATGGGCCACTTCTAAAGGCAGATCCGTATTACCTATAAATATATTTTAGATATTGTAAATTAGTGCATAAGATACTTTCAATGCCAACATTTGAATCATAAGTTCCTGAATTACCTAGATTTGAAATAAAGGTTTGATAGGCTATGGCAAAGCCAGAGGAAGTTTGAGGGGCTATTGAAACTTGGGCTAATAATTTTAAGTTAATTTTAATAAAAGTATACTAAAAATACCTTGATGTGTAATGGCTAGGGCAACTGAACTTGAAGGTGGAGGGGCTAATGCTAAATCTTTAAATCAATGTTAAAATTATTGTAAGGATATATATATATAAATACCTTGATTTGCATTAGAAGTTTGAGGGGCTATTGAAACTTGGGCTAATAATTTTAAGTTATTTTAATAAAAGTATACTAAAAATACCTTGATGTGTAATGGCTAGGGCAACTGAACTTGAAGGTGGAGGGGCTAATGCTAAATCTTTAAATCAATGTTAAAATTATTGTAAGGATATATATAATATAAATACCTTGATTTGCATTAGAAGCTTGAGGGGCTATTGAAACTTGGGCTAATAATTTTAAGTTAATTTTAATAAAAGTATACTAAAAATACCTTGATGTGTAATGACTAGGGCAACTGAACTTGAAGGTGGAGGAGCGAACTTGAAGGTGGAGGAGCTAATGATAAATCTTTAAATCAGTTAAAATTATTGTAAGGATATACATTAGAAGTTTGAGCAGCTATTAAATTTTGACAGTCTAAAGAATGCTGAGTGGTGATAATTAAATCGAGACCAATCATTAATTTGGCTCTACCACCACATCTTTTAGGACAAGTAAGATAAACGGCCTTTTTTCCGCTTGTATGGGTTAAATATTCATGCCCTTTGTAACATATATAGTCCTTCCTCTTCTGGGTTTGCTAAAAACAATAATAATAAATATAAAAAATGGTTTATTACTTTCATTTCAAGTTGTATGTATTTAAGATAATTTTTAAGGTTATCTGCTACAGTTGGAATCATATCAAATATATAGCGGCCATTTTTGTGAATATTTATGTGAATTAATTATAATAATTATGAGAATATTCACATTTTTCGCTATTTAGAGCTCTTACCGAGGCAAATCAGGTTAATTTTATTCTTAAACTGAATTGATTTACCCGAAAATAAAGTGATTGCCATAATTAACGGTATTCGAATGATCTTTCTGACGTGCAATGTATTAAAAAGTTTTATTTTTATTAGTATGTCCACGAATTATTATTTTATAATTAATTATAAAGACTGGTGTGGCTCTGAGATTCTATATCATATTGGTTCATAGGAAATTAATGTTTGATAAACTTTTGGAGAAAAATTCACTGTTTTGTTGAAAAGAATTAAACGTGGGTAGTGTTGTCGTTTTAGGCCGATTTTTAAAAACGCCTAACTCAATATTTCATCCAGAAAAATATTACGCAAGCCTGAAGAATTTGCTCATAGAAAGAACAAAGGTTTAAATATATATTATCAAAATTTCAAAGTTTAGGCAATATTTTTCTAGCTAAAATATTGAGTTCGCCGTTTTGAAAAATCGGCTCAAAACGAACCGTTTAATAACACTAGGCATGGGAATGTATTTTTACACTCTTTTAGCTAATGAAGATATTACTTCCTCCTACCATAAGAGGTCAAAATTAGCAAAACAAAATTGGCTAAAAATAAAAACTATAAAAGTGTTTCTCAAAAATTTGTAATATTTTTATTATAATTATCATTTTTTTGCAATTTTGTTTATTATAGCATATTGTATTTATTTTTATTTTTGGAGAACGGGAGAAAGAGAGGGATGGGGGGGGGGCGGTTTAAATGATATTTATAAAGATTGACAATATTCCTGGAATGGAAGGGATTTTTTTCATTTTCCCCTCTCTTGATAACATTAATAACTGTAAAGTTTCATTTTTGTATAGTCTGTATACACTTTTATTTTATTATAATTTGAGCATATTTATTAAATTTGTATATTTTGTCATTACAGAATATTAAGATTTATATAAGTGACGTAGTTCGTATTTGTTTTTTAGCAAATGCTCAAGAGTTCAAATTGTAAATTTGGACCAACAAATACTTCGTTGAATTTTAAAATTTTTTTAAATTGAAATCAGTAATATATATTAATTTTGATTTGAGTCATCCGGTACATAAATTTGTAATCTTAAAAGTTAAAATCTCTGCTCTGCATTTGCGATTGTTGGACTAAAGTTAGCATTACTTGTTTAAATTTTGTAAAGTTGTTATTAGTCTTTCTTTTTTTATAATTAATATCTTCATAACCAACTATTATTTAAAATATAGAAAATATAACTATATAAAGATTTTTTTAATTTTTCCCCATTTCCATATTTAAAGGATACGCATTTTTATATCTTCCCTCAACGGCTAACACATATTTTTTTAATTGCTAATCTACACAACAATAAATAAGAAATTTTATATTTGGTTCTCCTATGTATATATATTTATAAAAATGGCACCAAATTATCCAATTTGCATGATTTTTTGATTTTTTTTAAAAAAAATATGAAATGGTTTCAATTTGCCTACCGAACATATATTTTTTAACATAGTAAAAATAGTATTTATTTCTTTTAACTGATAAAAATGAAATTACTAGAAAATTGGGGAAGATAATATTAATAAAAATACTTAAAATTATTTTTAATATAATCTAATATTAATTTTATGTGATAATCTTTTTTAAAAAAATTGCAAGTGGCAGAATGCTCTCATTGCTTCTGTTTACCCTTCGTAACTATGTTATATGCCGATTTGATTTAATTAATTGATACATAAAATAATAAAATGAAATGAAAGATAAAGATAAGAATAATAATATTAAAATTATGGTAGATTTATATAACTCGCGAACAACTAGGAGCAAAAGCAGAGCATAAACCTAAAGATTTTGAGAAGGCCCATATTAAATGTTTCGTGAGTACAAGGTTACCTTTATATTTCTCCAATATTCGTATTATATTCGCCTAAAATAATTTCTGATTATTTGTAAAAAATTTATTCCTAACAGATTCGAATTTGTAGAATAATTTTAAAAATATAAAATTTTAGAAAATAAATTTAAAATTCTTTTAGCTATTATTTATTTAGGTTTTCTGACGCTATTTCAAAACTGTTGTGATCGATCTACTTATTGTTTCGATTTAATTTTTTAGTTACTTTTAAAAGTCTAGTTTAAAATGATAATCAGTTTTTTATCACGAATATTTTTTGAAGATAGTGTTTAAAAAAAGATTTGAGTAGACAAGTGTTATTATATAAATTTTTGGGATTTTAATGAAATGTATTATAATGCATTTGGAATAAAAATTATTCGCGAATAGTAAATATAATACCACAAATTGTTTGGTACAGCTCTCCCTTAAGCTTATATCTATTAATACTCAATTTTAATATTGAATATGCAGGTTATGGTTTTTATCTTGTTTGAATTTGATATTATTTTTCCTGACTTTAATTTTTTAACTTTATTAGAAGGATTTTAACAGGTCAATATTTTAAATATTGTTTGTATAAAATGACTATCTAAACAGGATATTTATTAGCAAGAATAATTGAAAATATGCGATGCAAATGTATCGTCATTGATTCTAAACAAAAACATTTGATAAGCCATTTGTCTAAATTATCCATACTTTCACTACGGGTTCCCTCTGAAGGATGTATTTATCAAATCCTAGAACCACATAAATAATCTATTTAACGTTTTAAATGAAAGAGTTGGGAAGACGGATTGGCGAAAATACTGATCAGATTAAGGAATCTCTTTTCCTATGGCAAAAACTTGCTACCGCGATCATTTGCTCTAACTATGTTTTATTTCGTCCATTCCTCCTTATACTTACTTTTCTTCCTTCTCTTTCCTAGCTTCTCTTTACTATTTTTTTTATGACATCTTTTTTATAAAATTTTTATCCTTTTGTTTTCCTAAATCCTATTTTTATACTTATCGCCTTTATTTTAGAAAAATATAGTTATATGCCTTTCCTTTTTTATAATATATTATATTAGCTATATTTACTCAAATAACAATTGAACGGAAAAATACAAGTTATTCAATGCTAGAAACCTTGATTAACAACATATTGACAGCTTTATCTCTTATGGGAAAGGGGGGGGGGTCAATAGATGATTAACATATCATTATTAAAGCAATATATGTATTTTAATTTTTTAAGATTTAATATAAAGATCAGTATATTATTTCATCCATAATACATCTGGTATTTAAACTGACCTTTGATAATGCTTTTCGCAGAATTAAATAATTAAAAATGATCTACATATTGGAAAAAACTTAAAGATAAAACGTTAAATATTTTTATCAAATTTCTTCAAATAAGTAGCGAAATATACAAAATATGATAAAAATATAATAATTTTACATACATTTTTCTATACTTCGTCACTAATTCGCGCTAAATGGGTGTGGTGGAATGCGTTTTTGGCGTAGCGAATTCAGAGTTAAGTATAGGTTTTATTTATTAAATTCAATATTTATTTATGTTTAATATTCATTATAATATTTTAGATATGATTGAACGAGGAGTATTCGATTTATCACCATCCATTAACCATTTTATTGATGGACAGCAGAAATGGTGATGAGTGAAATTGAATCGAAACTAGACTAAGAAACAGGTTTAAAATATTTAAAAGTGTTTTAAAAAAATTATGATTAATGGGGGAGGGGTGTTACGAAATGAGATACCCCCATAAGGGAGTTCGCTTCATTAGTTCGGGAGGTGGGGGGGGCATAGAGTGCACTGAATAACTCCCTATTTCAAAATAATTATTTATTATTATTATTGAATTAAATAAATATTTCGTTTATTTTTAAAAAAGGAAATTTTCATCATTTTTTCATCACTAAAAATTCATTACTTTTATTTATATTTATTAATAAAAAAAATTTTTAAAAAAATAAGAAGAGTAGAAGAGGCAAAAAAAAACATAAAATAATATTCCTATTTGATCTTTATTCTTTAACAATTAGTTAACTTTTAAAGAAAGAATTAAAAAAAATTATTTCATTTAGTGTTCTTTAAAATTTAGTTTTATAATAATCGAGGTGAAAGGTCGCCATTTAATACGATTTCTCAAATCTTAAGAAAAATAAAAATATAGCATCAAATCATTAATATTTTGTTATATTAAAAATTGTTAAATTGAAAATGATTAAAATTTTTATTTAAAACATAATATGTAACCTGAATCTAGATTTTATGCTTGACTTAAACAATTAAGAAAATGAAAAATCATATATTGTCGTTTTTTTAAGTTTACTTTTATGCGTTATATTTTTTAAAAAATATTTTTTTATAATCGTGATCTATTTTATTAAATTATATGTTATAAGATGTGTTCAAAGGGCGAGTTCTTAGCCCCCACTCCCGCCCCTGACTGACCATAACGAATAAGATGACCGAGCGAGCGCTCGCTTTAAAAACTAACCCTATTACAGAGCTTATAGATAAATCCTTGTTTTTAAATTTGTTTTTAATGAATATATTGTATCAGTTTTGTGATAATGTGAAATCAGTTTGTTAAGACAACGATGCATTCGATTTGGAAAGCATAATTATAAATTTTGATCTCATTTCTTTTAATATTTAATTAGCAAATGAAGATTCAAGATTATGCTAAAGTAATAACAATCTCAAAGAAATTTAACTTTAGAGGTCTCTCTTTTGGTTTTAAAAAATTCAAGCTGAAATAAAGAAAGTATTTGTAATTTTATTTGTATCACATTTATAATCAATTTTTTTTAAAATATAATTTAGGCTTTAAAAGGATGTGTTGTAATTGTTAAACCAAATTACAAAGCCGAAGGATATTCAAATCTACTCAAGAAAAAAGAATTAAATTTCGAATGCAAATGATTTAAAGAAAGAGGAATAAAAAAGAATGATTATTCAAATTAAAGAAAGTTCAAGATTTTTTTTCAGTTTGTTTGTAAAACATTATGTAAATGAATTATAGAAAAGTATATATATATTCGAGGATATTTGTATAGGAACAGATGATGATTTTACGAACTTAATTATAATTTTTAATTTTAATTTTTTATTATTTTAATTTTTTTAATTAATTTAGTTTGATTATATTTTTAACTTATTATTTAATAAAGAGTTAGTATCATTTTAGTTCTAACTTTTCTGATTTGACGAATATTATAGAAAAATATATATAATCGAGGATATTAGTCTGATTTAGTATCATTTTAGTTCTAACGAGGATATTAGTCTGATTTAGTATCATTTTATTCTAACCTTTCTTATTTAACAACGATTATAATCTTCCAATTCTTATTCTAATTTTCAAAATGTTACAATGATGTTGGAGAGTGGAGGCGACAGGGCAATTTCAACAATTCAGTCTAATTAACTCTCCCACTAGCCTCAGCAATATAAATATCAATACCATATTGGTACAGAGGTGCCTTACAGCGATTGATCCAGGCTTTAGAAGATCAAAAGTCAGTCTAATTAACACTGAAAAGAGATTCTAAATAAAGGGGGAAGGGGATGTATAAGATGACTATCGACACTAAGACAAAGAATGAGAGCAATAAAACAATGGTATCAATATTAATGGTCGTATTTCGGAGAATTAGTCGTTTAGCTAAAAAGAATGCGTCACAAGAGATCGTTATACGTACAAGTGATCGATGTAGCTAAAAGAAATTCGTTATAAATTTTTATTAAAGATATATGGTTGACTGTTATTTAAGTTGATAATATTTAGCAAAATATCAGGTTGTTGATTAACCAAAAAATCTTCATAAAGAGAAACGGCTTTTCGTCATTAGAAAATTTATGCCGCAATCGAGCTCAATTAGAGATCGGATTTTTATTTTAGATCAAAAGATACAAGAAATCATTATCGTATAAGAGATCTTAAGGCAAAGTGGATATATAGACAAGAAGACCAGGATGCTATCGTTAATCGTTGACAAATTATAGCCAATTGCTTATTATCAAAAATTTAGTATAAGATAAAAAATCGAACAAGAAGTCGTGGAAACCATCCAGACAAATTATCATCAGTGGTTTACCGTCATTAGTTACTAGAAACCGTTAGAAACAAGCAAAGACTAGGATAATGTGGGAGTAAAACGAGATATAATTAAAGGAGCTAGAAGAATGTATCGGGAACCATGCCTTACTCGCAGAATGGTGGGACTAATCTAAGTGGAAGGGTGTTGTAATTGTTAAACCAAATTACAAAGCCGAAGGATATTCAAATCTAATCAAGAAAAAAGAATTAAATTTCGAATGCAAATGATTTAAAGAAAGAGGAATAAAAAAGAATGATTATTCAAATTAAAGAAAGTTCAAGATTTTTTTCAGTTTGTTTGTAAAACATTATGTAAATGAATTATAGAAAAGTATATATATATTCGAGGATATTTGTATAAGGAGAGATCATGATTTTACGAACTTAATTATAATTTTTAATTTTAATTTTTTATTATTTTAATTTTTTTTAATTAATTTTGTTTGATTATATTTTTAACTTATTATTTAATAAAGAGTTAGTATCATTTTAGTTCTAACTTTTCTGATTTGACGAATATTATAGAAAAATATATATAATCGAGGATATTAGTCTGATTTAGTATCATTTTAGTTCTAACGAGGATATTAGTCTGATTTAGTATCATTTTTTTATAACCTTTCTTATTTGACAACGATTATAATCATCCAATTCTTATTCTAATTTTTCAAAATGTTACAATTTTTTTTTTTTTTTTTTTTTTAGAACTAAAATGATACTAAATCTTTATTAAATAATAAGTTAAAAATATAATCAACTAAATTAAAAAAATTAAAATAATTAAAAATAAAAAAAATACAATGATGTTGGAGAGTGGAGGCGACAGGGCAATTTCAACAATTCAGTCTAATTAACTCTCCCACTAGCCTCAGCAATATAAATATCAATACCATATTGGTACAGAGGTGCCTTACAGCGATTGATCCAGGCTTTAGAAGATCAAAAGTCAGTCTAATTAACTCTGAAAAGAGATTCTAAATAAAGGGGGAAGGGGATGTATGAGATGACTATCGACACTAAGACAAAGAATGAGAGCAATAAAACAATGGTATCAATATTAATGGTCGTATTTCGGAGAATTAGTCGTTTAGCTAAAAAGAATGCGTCACAAGAGATCGTTATACGTACAAGTGATCGATGTAGCTAAAAGAAATTCGTTATAAATTTTTATTAAAGATATATGGTTGACTGTTATTTAAGTTGATAATATTTAGCAAAATATCAGGTTGTTGATTAACCAAAAAATCTTCATAAAGAGAAACGGCTTTTCGTCATTAGAAAATTTATGCCGCAATCGAACTCAATTAGAGATCGGATTTTTATTTTGGATCAAAAGATACAAGAAATCATTATCGTATAAGAGATCTTAAGGCAAAGTGGATATATTGACAAGAAGACCAGGATGCTATCGTTAATCGTTGACAAATTATAGCCAATTGCTTATCAAAAATTTAGTATAAGATAAAAAATCGAACAAGAAGTCGTGGAAACCATCGTTACTCGCAGACAAATAATCGTCAGTGGTTTACCGTCATTAGTTACTAGAAACCGTTAGAAACAAGCAAAGACTAGGATAATGTGGGAGTAAAACGAGATATAATTAAAGGAGCTAGAAGAATGTATCGGGAACCATGCCTTACTCGCAGAATGGTGGGACTAATCTAAGTGGAAGGGTGTTGTAATTGTTAAACCAAATTACAAAGCCGAAGGATATTCAAATCTACTCAAGAAAAAAGAATTAAATTTCGAATGCAAATGATTTAAAGAAAGAGGAATAAAAAAGAATGATTATTCAAATTAAAGAAAGTTCAAGATTTTTTTTCAGTTTGTTTGTAAAACATTATGTAAATGAATTATAGAAAAGTATATATATATTCGAGGATATTTGTATAGGAACAGATGATGATTTTACGAACTTAATTATAATTTTTAATTTTAATTTTTTATTATTTTAATTTTTTTAATTAATTTAGTTTGATTATATTTTTAACTTATTATTTAATAAAGAGTTAGTATCATTTTAGTTCTAACTTTTCTGATTTGACGAATATTATAGAAAAATATATATAATCGAGGATATTAGTCTGATTTAGTATCATTTTAGTTCTAACGAGGATATTAGTCTGATTTAGTATCATTTTATTCTAACCTTTCTTATTTAACAACGATTATAATCTTCCAATTCTTATTCTAATTTTCAAAATGTTACAGGATGTCTATGTTTTGTTTTCGCATTTGGTTTATCAGGCAACTTACTGAACGTTTTAGGATCAATTAAGTTCATAAAGAAAGAAGATATTTTAAAAGCTACCATAGAATATATCAAGAAACCTGGGAATGGTATAATTTAAAGCACCTTAACTAGATTTAAATAATTCCTTCAAATTTCCCAGTCAAATTATTTATATATTTTTTGGCTTGCCGAGATTTTATCTCTAAATTAAACCCGATATTTTGAAATTTTAATCAGGGCCTGGGCAGGATTTTTAAATTTTGGGTCAGTCTAATTATCATTTTGAAAATAATTTTAAATGGACATTGAAAATATGGGATGTGAATGAAATGATAGAATAGATGTTACATGACGCCATTTTTTTAAACTGAGCGATAGATATTTTATTTATATAATCGGTTTGACTCGGGTTATATCATATTATTTTTTTAATTCCGATTCAGTATGGTGTAATTTATATCCTGTCCCGATTTAAAAAATCGTAACATTTTAAGGCCCGGACCAGGTCTGAAGATCTCGGATATATAATGCTAAATTTTTATATAATCATATTCAATATTTTAAATGGAACATATGATTTATTTACAATCTAGGCCTAGATAAACGTAAAATTTTTAACAACAATAAATCCCCTTCCTCCATTTCGATTGCGTTTATAGAATAACTACGTCAAATCTTAAGAAAAAAAAAATTTAACCAAGATTATTTTTAACCCCTTTTTAAGGGTCTCATCTTACTCCAACTCATGACCCGGCTGGTAACTGCCATATTAATTTAACCTCGTAGTACAGAAATGGTCGCGAAAAAATTTGCTACGTTAGGAAATCGTACCACCAACCCCTCGTTTTACTTTATAGCTCTCAACTCACTAGCACCCCCCCCCTCCCCATTGCTATCATTATAATGAAAAAAAATTCCTTTTTATTTATTTATTAATAATTTAAATAACATTGTTTCAAATTTGACATCGTTATCGAATAAAACGCATTCCGGTTTCCCCTTCAGTTTCTTCAGTGAATTTTCTTAGGTACATTACTTTATTCAATATTTCTTCTTTTTTTAAAAATTAGCTCTCACGCTGAATTTATAGTAAGCGTGATTTGCGCTAGCCGTGTGAAATTAATCGCTAACCAAATCACAGCTAATTCATCATGACAATAATATTTTTTTGGTATATACGTTAACAACTGTCACGACGTCACCATTTCGCTGAGTATTTATAAAAAGCCTATCATTTATTGGCTTGGTTATGTAAGTTACGTAACTAAAAATTTTGCATCGATGATCCGCGTTTACTATAAACGAGATAAGTATTATCAACTAGGCCCTAGGCCGCATTTACAGTAAAAACGTTTTGTTCAAACGTTGCGTTATTACAGCTTATTCAGTTTTAAACACCTATTTAAGATAAAGCTATAACAGAGATAATTATTTTATATATCCTTTTTTTAATCGAATTCACTATTGTTTCTCACTTTTTATCAAGGCAATCGCAACATATGTTTTTTTTCCAAATTTTATCATAGCCTTATCATCACAAAGCTCCATATTTATGAATTAGTTCGTATTTATTGGCGTAATTTTGTATAAACGCAACGCTTAAAGATATCGCGTTTATTATAAATGAGACCTTGGTTATTACTCAACATATAAAATACAATTAACTTTTTTTTTGAAAAAAATTAAATTTATAGCACAATATTGTCACATTTAAATTTTACAATGTAAGTTATATGAATAAGGAAAACATTCGGCGAAATCACTTGTTTTTCAAAAAATAGATTTTAAAGAAAATAAAGAAAAAAGATGGAAAAAAACTGGCAATAAATTTATAACATAAAAATAAATTATAATATAAATAATATTCAAATTTAAATATTTACAAAGGAAAACAAATTCCGCATATTATTCGTTTATGTTAGGAATTTTTAATTAACATCTAAATTTTACCTCATCCATTTTAAGTGAATAAAGTGTTTTAATTTCAAAATATTTTTAAAATTGTTAACGGGTATTGTTTAATACGCGTCCGATTTTTTTTGGTGGGTGAGCTTTATTTTCCATTCTATTTTTTGAATAAAAAAAAATATATAAATACCGAGATGATATAATATAATATCTAAAATATTGTTATAAACTACCATAAACTAATGTTGTTAAAACGGCTCGATAGCCGATTTTTTAAAACGGCTTAACTCAATATTTTATCCAGATTTACGCAAGCCTGAAGATTTATCTCAATACATCAAACACAAAGGTTTGGACATCTATTAGCCAAATCTCGAGGTTCAGTATATTTTTTTTCTTTGGAAACGACTCCTACAAATTTCTGGGGCGGGTGTAGGACTCTTTACGTGCTTACATTCATTAATTCAACGAATCAAAATTTATGAAACAAATCAATCAGTTTTATTTTTAAATATGAAAAATGAAAGGGTGGGGGGGGGGGTAAGGAGGCAATTCTTTACTTAGATCCACCTTTACCTAACACATACCTTTATAAAAAAAATTTAAAAATTATAATTTAAAAGTTTATATTAGTAGAGTTAAGCAGATTCATAGTAGTAAAAAAATAAAATAATGACTGCAGTGTTCAATAGAAAAATATTCAATCAAGATTTCAAAAAATATTTCTTTAATCATTAACAATCAACCATCTTTTACTTTTTTTTATATTTTGATGTTATGTTAATTTTGCGAAGATCGGTGAAATCCAATCCTAAAATATTATATAATTTTACTTAATACGATTTTCTTAAGGGAAAGGAAGGAGATCTTTTGGCTGGTTTTTATTGGATATTTTTAGGTCGCCACTTTAAAGACTTTGGCCGGATCACATTTTTAAGAATATTATTTTCATTTTTTCTTTCTATTATAAATAAGTTCTTATTTAAAAAAAATTATTCATTGGTTTATAGTGACATATTGTTTTTTAAGAGAAACTAATAAAATTGTGGAGACGGGAGATTTCTCACCCTTTCTCCTCTCCTTGGTTGCTAATAAAAGACTATACCTATAAGCATAATAAATTGATTTAATTTCAATAAACCTAAACTTCTTGAAAAATAGGAATATAAATTTTATGTGTTTGTTATTAAATAATATTTATAGACACATATATATATATATATTTTTTTACCAAGTTGATAGTTGACGATTTAATAGATAATCCATCCTTTTCGCTATCGTTATTCGAAAAAGGCCATATATGCTTCGAATCAATTTTAAAAGGGGACCATCTTTCATATAAACTTTTACCATACCTTTAATTGACATGATAGATAATTAGATTGTATGTATTTAAAAAAAATTGAAACCTCCTTTTTGAAAATGCTATTAACGTTATGACACCAATGAACAATAATAATCCTATCACTCCGATCAATACCAATAAAATATTGATTCCATTGAACTGGCATTTGTGTCCCAGATACCATATATAACAATTGCATCTTTTTTCCCCATTTTGAATATCACAATATCCTCTATTTGAACATTCCGTAGGTTTGCATATCTCTTTATTTAAATAAATATTATATTAAAATATATTTATGATTCCTAACGGCAACTATTATCTGTTCGGTTAGTTTGAATTTATGAAAAAATATCAGTTTCGGGTTCAAATTCGATTTGCTAAAAACAATACGGTTTTCTTGTATCTTAAAAAAGAATTTTAGAATGCGCATAAAGAAGTCCATTTTTTTAAAGAAAAACTTCACTAATATCTGTTTATAAAACTGTGCAAACGCTTATTTTACTTATTACAGAAATTCTAACAAATAGACAGTATTTACTAATAACTACTTATATAAATATGAAATTTAAAAAGACGAGTAATCTGACTGAGATCAATCTAAATAGATTGACAATAAAATTTGAAATGGTTAAGAAATCAAAAGGCTCAAAACCGGTTTTTCGACTTTTTTAAAGATTAGGTTCAGGTTTGGATGATAATATTTTTAACGGTTAAGGTTTGGTTTAGGTTCGATAAATAATATTGGTTAATACCGGATAAACCATTCCAGGAACCCTGCTGATAATTATATTATGAATGCTTACCCTCACATTGAATCTCCTTGGTGAAAGGGTTATGTCTAGCTAGTACATTTTCATAACCCTTGTTACATTGGCATTCTATGAACTTTTTGCCTTGGGAAATGCAGTAAGCATTTTCTCCGCACATATTGTATGTGCTATCGCAAACATCGTCATCGCGCATATCATCCAGACGCGAATTCGTGAAATTCAAGGGAGCGTGAGTTGGAGGATTTCTTAAACCTTTTTCGATAATGTTTTTTAGGTAAGCTAACGTGACATTAGAATTTTCCTTCAATACTAACTCCGCTTCTACTATTACCGAGCCCGGCAAAAATCTCAGAATGTGAATATCGATGACTACCCCACTGGCAATCACGTCCGTCACCAAAATAAGGTATATGCTAGATATGAACGATGATTGGAGCGTTTGAAAGTCCGTAGAGGCTGAATTCGCCATTCCGGGTATGAAACGAATAGTTATGAAGTGAATTCGAATGAAGATCACGGCGTAGGGATCTAATTTATTTAAATAATATTTGCATATAGAACATATTTACAGAATATAGAGTATATATTTGCAATAGATAATATGGTATGGACGACATAAAAGGGGAAGTCACTCTCGCATTTGAGCGGATTAAAAAAAATGTTGGGCGTGGTTAACTATTTAAATTTCATAATACATAAATATATAACTTGTCGATTTGACTTATATAAATTTCATAGGAAAATGATTAACAAAAAAAAATACAATAATTTGTAAATAAACTTGCGCAAGTCATGGTGGTAGCGTCATAGACCTGCGGGGACGGACATATGCAGACATTGGTAGATACGCATATTCTGGGAGCCACACATGATGCGTCGCACATAGGTGCTGCCATCATCAAACTACGGCCTCTATACATTGGTGGTTGTATATCCATCACGACTTCGTTGGGGACGAAAGCCTTCCCTATTTGTCCTTTTTTTATTCGCAACAAAAAAAATAAATCGACTTATAAAGTTGGCCTTCTTTATAGTTCGAGATTGAGAAGGAAACATAAACTTAACGATTCCCAAAGATAAAATAGCTCCACAATATGGGGATTGGCAGAAGTCTCAACAATGGATATTATTGTGATAAATGCTAAAAATTTCCCAATTTGATAAAACATGTAGTAACAATTCAAATACCACCACCCCATCATACATAAAACTTATTTCTCATGTAGCGAGTAACTGTGAGCGGAGGTTTAGTTGAAATTTAAGATAATTGAAAATAGATTGCGCATTAGACAAGACACCTTAAAAGCTTTTCTACTTATGTCGGTGGATATGTAATTTAAATTATTTAACCAAATTCAATTTTAGAAATTTTCTTAACCGAACTTTTATACCACGTCGTTAAAAAGGAGCAAACTGAACCCCTGAGCCGGAAACCCGTTGTGTTATATTTAATCTTGTAATTTAAGACTGTTTTGATAAGTAATACTTTCCCGTTAAATTTATTAGTTATTTTTGTAAATAGCAATTTTTTAAATATTTTAGCTAGATTTTTTTTATATAATAAAATATTTTGATTTTTTATATCGCTTGATTATAATTTAAATCGATACAATAATTAAAAAGTATGCTATATTATATTTATAGTTGGTTGAGTTGATTTATCATTACAACTTACAAAAATAAAATAATTTTTAAATAGATGTTGTTATGAAAGTCTTAAAGGTTCCTGGGTTTGGATTGGACACTGAAATTATTTTTATCCTGAATCAGCTTTTGGAGGCCGAGGCTAGAGTTGGGTCCAAAATTTATTATAATTTCATAATTGTAATTATTGGTGGAATAGCCTTAATCTAAATTTACTCTAATTTAAATTTTTTAAAAATAAATAGTCTTAATTTTAAAAGGAATTTATAAGATAACTGACATCGACATTCAAATCCACTCCATTTATTTTTAAAAAAATTATCCAATTTAAAAATAAACATATTTATAATAAAAATAACAATTTTAAAATCTTTAGGAGTCTTTACACTAACCCTATTCTAACAACCAATCAGATTTTAATGGATGGAAACGGTTTTTGAATTTATTATGTTAATATTTACCCTTAGTAATAGGCCATATAATGAGCAAGATAATATTTAATATGTGCATAATGGAATTTAAAAAATACAGTCCGTTTTATTTTGAACATCGAATTTTAAAATTGCAAATAAATAAATTATTATTGTTATAGAAACTAATTAAATTATAAATTATTTAAAAATTTGTTTTTTAAAAAATATATGTTTATAAATTTATAAATCACTTTAAAATTTGATATTAATAATAATTATTTATAAAATATTAATATTTTAATAAAAAAAAGATGAGATATTCCTATTATTGAATCTTAGCTAACTTTTAAAGAATTGAAAAATTAGGTTGCTGTTTTTTCATTTAGCGTTATATAATTTTTTTTTAAAAAAAAAGAGTATAACTAAGGTGAAAGGTCGTCATATAATGCGACATTTTTTTTCAAAATTTAAAAAGAAAATATTTAATTCATTAATGAAAAATTAATTACAATAAAAATTCTGTATTTTTTTTAATAATTTGATAAATAAATATTATAACTGTTTTATATATTAATTATTTTTGATTAAAAACTATATATGTAACCTGGATTTGGATTTATATGTTAAACTCAAAATAATTAAAACTTTATATTATAAAAAATAATAATCGTTATAAAAGAAATAAAATAATAAATTAATAAAAAAGTATTAAAATAAGTAAATGAAAGGATATAATTGGAAAAAGGAATAACAAATTTTTATTTTCTTTCTCTTTAGAACCCCACCTATTATAAAATATATATAAAAATTTATTAACCTATTTAGTAGTTTTATGTCATCGGGTTATGAATTTAATTTTTTGTTTCTTTTTCATTTAATAATTTTATAAAAGAAGGCAAGTTAAACTCGTTAGCTGGATGCCAGGGTAATTCTTATTACCTTAGAATTATTTTAATTTGTTTATAAAATCGTATTTTATTGTAATTATAATTCCAGAATTACTTATTAATTTATTTTTTTTTAAATGACTTATGAAAAAATAATTATAAATATAATAATGATAGGTTTATTATTTATTCAATAATCCTATTTTTTATGAAGAGAATAATTGATAAGTACTAAGAATTCTTTTCGTGAGTTTTTTTTTGTTTAAAAATCCTCAAAAAAAAATTAAATTGTATTTTGAGTTTAAAATTTGATATTCAAAATAAAACAGACTGTATTTTTCAAATTCCACTATGCACATATTAAATTTTATCTTGCTCATTATATGGCCTATTACTAAGGGTAAATATTAACATAATAAATTCAAAAACCGTTTCCATCCATTAAAATCTGATTGGTTGTTAGAATAGGGTTAGTGTAAAGACTACCAAAGATTTTAAAATTGTTATTTTTATTATAAATATGTTTATTTTTAATGGATAATTTTTTTAAAAATAAATGGAGTGGATTTGAATGTCGATGTCAGTTATCTTAGTATAAATTCCTTTTCAAAATTAAATCTATTCATTTAAAAAAAATTTAAATTAGAGTAATAGATTAAGGCTTTTCCACCAATAATTACAATTGTGAAATGATAATAAATTTTGGACCCACTCTAGTCTCGACCTCCAAAAGCTAATTCAGGATAAAAATAATTTCAGTGTCCAATCCGAACCCAGGAACTTTAAGACTTTCATAACAACATCTAATTAAATATTATTTGATTTTTGTAAGTTGTAATGATAAATCAACTCAACCAACTATAAATATAATATGAATATAATTAAAATAGCATACTTTTTAATTATTGTATCGATTTAAATTATAATCAAGCGATAAAAAAAATCAAAATATTTTATTATATAAAAAAAATCTAGCTAAAATATTTAAAAAATTGCTATTTACAAAAATAACTAATAAATTTAACGGGAAAGTATTACTTATCAAAACAGTCTTAAATTACAAGATTAAATATAATATAACGGGTTTCCGGCTCAGAAAAATTTTAAGGATTCAGTTTGCTCCTTTTTAACGACGTGGTATAAAAGTTCGGTTAAGAAAATTTCTAAAATTGAATTTGGTTAAATAATTTAAATTACATATCCACCGACATAAGTAGAAAAGCTTTTAAGGTGTCTTGTCTAATGCGCAATCTATTTTCAATTATCTTAAATTTCAACTAAACCTCCGCTCACAGTTACTCGCTACATGAGAAATAAGTTTTATATATGATGGGGTGGTGGTATTTGAATTGTTACTACATGTTTTACCAAATTTGGAAATTTTTTGCATTTATCACAATGAGATCCATTGTTGAGACTTCTTCCAACCCCCATATTGTGGAGCTATTTTATCTTTGGGAATCGTTAAGTTTATTTATCCTTCTCAATCTCATATTATTCTATATTAAAGAAGGCCAACTTTATAAGTCGATTTATTTTTTTTGTTGCGAATAAAAAAGGACAAATAGGGAAGGCTTTCGTCCCCAACGAAGTCGTGATGGATATACAACCACCAATGTATAGAGGTCGTAGTTTGATGATGGCAACACCTATGTGTACATCATGTGTAGCTCCCAGAGTGTGCGTATCTAACGATGTCTGCATATGTCCGTCCCCGCAGGTCTATGACGCTACCACAATGACTTGCGCAAGTTTATTTACAAATTATTGTATTTTTTTTTGTTAATCATTTTCCTATGAAATTTATATAAGTCAAATCGACAAGTTATATATTTATGTATTATGAAATTTAAATAGTTAACCACGCCCAACATTTTTTTAATCCGCTCAAATGTGAGAGTGACTTCCCCTTTTATATCGTCCATACCATATTATCTATTGCAAATATATACTCTATATTCTGTAAATATGTTCTATATGCAAATATTATTTAAATAAATATAGATCCCTACGCCGTGATCTTCATTCGAATTCACTTCATAACTTCATTGACACTCATCAACTTAATAATTATAACCTTAAAACTATTGGCAGACTAACCATGCTTAAATTTTTTGATATAAATATGTCAACTAGAGAACTGTAAAGTTAGGCCCGGCCCGAACGGGCTCGGGCAATCACACTTATTTGAATTGCACATAAAAAAATATGCTTACTGCACATGTAAAATTATAGTCGTTGCAAGACGTATTAAATTTTTAAGGCAACCTATTTTCAATTAGCTTTATAGTGACATAGCTCCAAGGTTATTATAATTGACACCGTTAAAAATTCATAAGCAATAGATTGGATTATATAATACCGCATGAAAATTGTAACTAACACACAAATTAGGCAATTTTTGCATTATAACCCAAAAAATCTTAACTTTTGTCGTTTCAAGCCAGAGGACTGGCTAATATATTAAGTCTCTCCTTGATATCTTTGTTATTAATATGCCAATTGGGTATATATTTCATTCTATGATTCCTTTTTTATTAGGATATCTAATTAAAACTATTGATTATTTGTTGAATTATATGCCGAAATGCCTAATCTCTGTAAAGATCCATATGTAGGCGTAGACAGGTCAATTTCCTAAAACGACCAAATTTTATTAAGATGCAATAAATAAGGCCCATTATTTTTAATTTTAATATATATTAACGGATTCACAAGGTTGCTTCCAGTATTCTATATATCATACCCCGCAGCAATTTCATAGTGTTTTAAATACTATGATAGAAGTTTTTTAATAAATAAAAATATATAAAAATTTTAAATATAAAAAATGGTCATTTTGAAAATGTTTGCTAAAAAAAGGGTCATTTTAAAAATCTGAAGAAAAAAATGTAAATTAAAATTTAATGAGCCCCCTGATATTGTAGGTTAGTGAATGCAAGTCAAATTATTGCTAAACAACGACCAAATTTTGTCAAGATTTACGTATTTTCTAATATATATTAGCGGAATAATGTGGTCGAGTCTATATAACCCCCCTCCCTCCAAGTTGGTTTCAGAAAAAAATATGGCCTTTTGTTGGATTCGAAACCAGGTATATCGGATTCATGAACAACGCACTCTTCGATCAGGTGACAGACGATATATGAAAACATATTTTTTTATTATTTACATAAAAATAAATATATGACGTTTCTGGGTTTCTGATGCTTGGTAATTTATAAAAATTATGGAATAACAATGCAGACTTGGCGTGCATTATTATTAGCCGAGATTGTAAAAACTAGTGACGCCACTTGCTTAATTCTTTTAAATATGATTTTTGTTATCTTTAATAAGCCTGTGTAATCCTTTATTAAAACCTTCAAAAGACGCATTTTTATGCGTAAACTAATCATTATCTGTCTAATCCCATTAAAAACAATTAGCAATTTGTTTCATAAAAAATATCTTTTTTAACCGTCCTCCAAAAACCGGGTGGAGACCCATGAGAACTTTTTTGCATACTTGCCCTAATAGCTAGTCCGCCTCTATTAGAAACATTCTATAATTTGAATCTAATTACTTTATGTGTCACGTGTTTCACGATGGGGAACATGTTGATAATATCGTCCTCGTGAAAGGTCATACGAATGGGGCTGTCCAACGCGTATTCCCTCAAAACGATTTGAACGCCGCACTTAAGGCAAAATTGTCGTAAGAACACCAATTTTTTAAGTTGCTTGAGTTTCGAGAATTGGTCGAAGTTTTCGCCCCTTAAAAATAAATGGTGGTCATTTTTGGTATCGTTGTAATTAATGTTTTTATATATATTGGAAAACGTCAATTACGACAGCTAAATGAATGTTTTATGATATTTTTTATAGCAAATTCAACATGACCATGAGCCTGTACAAAAAGTCAAAAAGTTGCAATAACTATCTCTTAATAAATAATGTTATTTTAAAAATATTTTTTTTAGTAAAACTTACTCTTTAATGCTATATATATAGGACAACTCGACATCTTTACAAATACTTTTCCATAAATATCCGGGAGTCAAATTGATCCAATCCGTGTTACCTTTGATCACGTGTTATTAAAGCCATTTTTTAATTTATTAAAATTGAATAAATTACCATTATTCGTAATAGAGTTAAACGTTTTCTTCTTTTTATACTTCTTTTTCCCATTTTTATGAGGCTTAATTTGGGATATGCAAATAAAATATATATGATTTTTTAAAGATTTTCAATTTTTTTTTTCTAAAATAGTTTTACCTCAATAATAGATGCCAAATTGGTAATTGGATCAGCGTAAGAACCTAAATAGCAATTCAGGAAATGTGCAATCATGATTGAAAGGTAAGAGGGTTCGACGTTTTGAATTAAATTTTTAAAAACATGTTTAGCGCTCCTGGATATCATTTCATGGAGAGCTATATTCTTCGTTGTATGGAAAAAAAAGGAAGAAAGAAGTCATATTTATAATTTTCGATAAAAAGAAATTATAGTTGCCCCCCTGAATAATGGGAAAAATCTATATCCACAATTTATAATTGATGACTAGTGATGAAAAATCGCTTCGTTTGAGCCGATTTTTAAAACGGCTAGCTCGGTATTCCCCCCCCCCAAAGTATTAAGCAAGTCAGAAAATTTTGCTGATAGATGGCACAAAGGTTAGAACAAGCGAAATCTCGAGGCTCAGGAAATATTTTTCTGGCTAAAATATTGAGCCAGCCGTTTTTTTAAAAAATATGCTCAAATGGTAGCGATTACTGATGATAACCGCATTAGTTCCAAGCAATAATATTTTTTCAGCGACATGAGAAATATCGTCCGACTGATGACCGAGTCAAAAAAAGTAGAACGATAATAGTTCGCAAAAATGTCTACAACTTTCAACAATACATATGCATGCGTTTCACAAATTTAATTGAAAAGATTGTAAAAGAAAAAAAAATGTAAAATTTATCGCGTTCATTTATTTACACTTGTTATTTTTTATTTTATATCAATTTTTTTTCCAATATTCAAGGAATAGGTCAGGTATATTATTGATATTTGTACTTTTAAATACGTGAGATTGGAATGGCACTCCAATTTTTTAGCGATAATTCCTAGATATCGGACATTTATACCCTTCAAGTGCAACATTTCAACAAGGGAAAAGCCGTCAATCGGAACCGCGGTATGCTCTTTAAAATCATTCAACTTATAAAATATATAAATATAATATAAAATATGTTTGATTTACCATATCCGGTATTTGATAACATATCACAAAATCCGCAATATCTAATAGAAGCTTTCTTTCTGCTTTCAATTTTTCGGCCTGGAAAATGGGGAAAAAAACATTTTAAAAAAATTAAAATTAGTGATGTACATTCTATGGATGTGGTGCCTATAAAAATCTTTAAAATATGGCCTCATTTTCACTATCTAATCGAATCTAATCAATTGGTTATTTATATATATCTATGTTTTTAAAGGAAGGATTGATAATTAATTTTTATTGAATTTAATCACTTTTATTCCATTAATATCATTCCATTTCTCATAGATCAAGTTTAAAATCAGATCTGTTAAACAACTAATATATTTTTCAAAATTAACTCATTTTTTTTTAAAAACATGTTGAATATTTATATATCTTATTCGTTATCTTTATTTGACAATTTTTATATTAAATATAGCCCAGAAACCTAACAAGATTTTGAATTTAAATCATGGTTTGATTGTAAAATATTTTATAATTTTTTTTAATTTTAGGTTACTTCTTATAACAACTAAAAATAATTATAAATTCTAGGGTAAAAAAATTTTGACTGTCGAGTTGTGTCGAGAATATAGAATTATTTTCGGGTCGAATAGAGTTCGGTATAAAAAAACGCCTCGTTTTGAGCCGATTTTTAAAAACGGCTAACTCAACATTAGAGCCAGGAAAATATTGCCTAAGCGTCAAGATTTCGAAAATAGATGTTCAATCCTATGTGCCATCTATGAGTAAAATCTTTAGGCTTGCATAATATTTTTATGGATAAAATATTGAGTTGGCCGTTTTTAAAAATCGGCTCAATGTTGAACACTAGTCTCTAACAGGTTTCTAGGGCTTATATTAAAACTTCCTGCAGGACGTTTGTTTAGTCTAGAAGTTTATTAGTGGAGAAAAACTAGCAAGACTTATACACCTGTTACAAATGAAATATAACTGTAACTTGTTACTTTACAAAAGTAATCGTAAACAACACTATTTAAAATGTTACTAATACTTTTAAGCATGAAATGGTTTTACTAAGCGAAAGTCTATATAATAATGTACATATTAGAACCTTGCATCGTAACTTTTTTTGCAGCCCTTTTCGGAAATATTTTTGACAACTGACAATCGTTCTATTTTTTTTAATTAAAAGGACTTAAACTCTTCGGTTTTTAGTGAGGGGGGGGTTTAATTATTACATCGTCAGGTACGTGACGTACGCTCTTTAAGAATGCGTCAGGATTGAATTTAAGGTCCTCGAGGGATAAGGAAAATTTAGTACGTAATTTTAATTTAATTTCGGAAGAGGAATCTTGAGTCTTTACTTTTATCTACGCCGTTATAAAATAATTTTTCTGAATTGATATCTAAAAATGTGAAAAAATATAGTAATACATAAAGTTAGAGCTGAAATGGAAATGTTTATATACCATTGATATGATTCATTAATATTTCGGGCTTTAATATGTTTGTGGGTGAAATATCCTCATCGCTATCTTCTCTATCTTCTAAACCATTAATATCCTTAAACAATATATAATATATATTTCAGTGGCGTCACAGAAGGGCAAAAGCCTAAATTTATTAGGCCTCGCATAAAGAAAAATTAGGCGCTAGAAAATCACATCACATGTTATATCATTCATTATTTCTAAGTGCATAGCGGTTAAGGTTGCATTATAAATTGCTAAGGTTTTATTTTAGAAAATAAAAAATATATACCCATAATAAAAAAATATTTAATGGTTATATATATTTATTAAAAGTTTTTAAGTTAAAAAATTACTCAAAAAAAATCAAACTGACCACTTTTTTAAATATATTAAGATAATTGGAAAATAATTATGCTATATATACACAACTCTAGTATGAACAGTTCTTGAGTGGTCAGCTTGTGGATATAGCTTAAAACATACCATAGAATCGATTGCAGAGTCCTTGTCTTCCGAATGAGATGCCGGAATTACTGGAGCCATCGCAATCATTTAAATTTGAAAAATTTTTGTAGGCGACTTTCTTGGGAACCGTTAGTGATACCATTCTCATCGGTCAACATAAGACTACTCATACTCATCATATCTTCCGTGATTATATGATCCGAGTCTAGCTCATTTTTTTCTCCTTGTTCGTGTATTTCTCCTGTTTTGTCATTATTTGGTATATTGTGTTTATCCTGTTTCTCTGAGAGTTGGGGAGGCAAGGCTAAATTTATTACATATTCAACAAAGGCTTCAACCAGTTCGGGCCTTAAGACGCATAATTGATGTTTGTACTTCTGCGGTAGTCCCAATTTTCTCGATTCGGCGCTTAATTTGAATCCGTCAACTAAAGAGAAAAATATAAACAAAGGGTATGTAAAAATTGTTTAGAGTTAAAATTGGAGAGGGGAGGTGATATAGTATATATAAATACCTGGTAAGAAATTGAGATCGGAAGGAAGAGTGCGGAATAAATCTAATATATAACGCCTAAGATCATTGCCTATGATCCCCTTGCATTCGTAAGACGTATGCAATTCAATTATTTCGCAGTCAACTTTATCAATATGATCGATGGTAGATAATTCTCCATTAATCTCGGTCTTTGGAATAACGGCCATTTTGGATGGGCTATCACTATACACTCTATGAGTGCTAACCCTAAGTTTGGAGGCTATTTCTTTGAGTATTTTATCGTATTCAACGTTGGTTCTAATAATAACTTTATCAACGCTTTTCTGATGGGACACGGTTTCATCCTCATTTTTACCATTAGGTAAATTAGAATTGTTGGTGACGGGCGAAGGGCTAGAATCGATGCTCCCGTAAACAACTAATTCCTCCTGCTCTCGTTCCAATATTCCTGGAAGAAGGTATAAAATATTTATAACTTTCTTTCCGCTCGGATATTTTATGAATTCCACCCTCCCATTCATTATCAATCTTTCACATTATTATGCGAAAAGAAATCGGAAATTATTTTTTCGTTTAAAAACCTGGTATTATAGTTTGCCCTGTTATTCGATATCCTTTATAATCTACAATCACCGTTCCTAATGTATGAAATTTTTCTATATCCAAATCAGAGTATATTTCGACACCTCTCAGATCGTTGGCCTAAATATTTGAAACATTTTATAACCTATCATAGAAAAACTTATATATAGCAAATAAACAATTTTTCAGTTTAATTCCATAAATTTGCAGTCCATTATATATTTTATTACATTAGATTGTATTAACTATTAAACATTATTTGCATATACGCATTTAATAATAATTTAAACTTACGGGTGCCACGTAGGCTGCAAAATCGCCTCCCAATTCTTTGTAATGATCTCTTATGTCGAACCCCAGACTGAAGAATATGTTATTCCATATGTACATATGCATCCTATAACAAATTGGCAAAGAATTTTTATTTTTAAAATATTTAATGTAGAATTAGAATCCCCTGGGAATTTAACCAAGTGTCATTCATTTATTTTCCAACAAACTCTAAACATAAGATTAAACAAATGCACAACTTTAGATGAGCAAAAAAATTCGTATATAACTTGGTGTAATATATAGCTCATCTTTATTTATCAATATATTATTTTAACAAAGTACTTCGAACTCTCGCCGGGATTGATGGGCAGCGGATATCCGCGTGAGATAGACAGAGCTCCTTTAGCAGCGGCTGTAGCCAAATCGGCCCCGACTTTAAATACTGCTCGGTCTCTGGCAACACGTTCTGCAAGGTCTTTGCGCGGCAACTCACGCGTTCCTTGAAGTTCTTCGTTCCAATCCCGGGTCTGGCCTGGTACGTGATCTTCGAAACCAAATCTAGATTGGAATACTGGATAGAAGAATTAAATTTATTTTATCGATTAAAATCTGTTAGGAATAACTATAATAATTGGCGTATTAAAGCACCTGATTAGTTGTTCCCTTTATATTGAATTTAAAAAAAAATATTCCTTTATGGTTTGTATTCTAATTAATCGAACAAGTATTCAAAATTAACAACCAATCAAAAAGTTTGCCTATATCCCAAACTGCTTAGTATTAGAGAATAAATATTTTTTAATTCGTGTCATATGAATTAAAGTGGAAAGATGAGAAATTATACGGCAAAGATATCAATTTATATATAAACCCAACCTAAGAGGAATATTTTTGCTTACTTTAAAAATAAAAACCATAAATTTTAATATGCAGACCTGAATGATGAGAGTAGTAAAATTGAGATTTAATTTTTCTCGGGAGATATGCTTAATTTTTTTTAATGTATTAATGCCTTTATGCTGAAAACAGTCTAGGTAATGGCGGAACTAACCTTTACAATCTCAGTGGGCTCAATTTAAAAACAGGGAGTTTTTTTAGAAATTATCTTTTAGGAAATATTTTTGAAATTATCATTTTTTGGAAATATTTTTAAAATGACCTTTTTTATAAATAAAATTAAAAATTTCAGGGGCCTAAAATTTTAGGAGGGTCGAACCCCTTTCCCCCATAGTGACATTACCGAAATTAAATAGATTATTTGCTATAATTTTTTGAATAGTGTGGGTTGGCAAAGTTGAAAAGGAAAGATTTAAAAACTAACAAGTCAATAAAGATATTAAGTCATATATTTTTTGGGAGGGGGGGGGGGTATTAAGGTAGTTTTTATTTTTAAAAAATCTCTTACTACTGTGCAGGCAGATGATGATAAAAAATAGGATTTCATGTTAGATGATATTTGTTTAATTAAAGCTAGCGTTTTAGCCAATATAGGGTTTTCGAGATGAGGACAGTACAGGTCCTCTTTATTGAAATTTGAAAGGTAAAGTTGAATGGAATGGTAGGATCCAAGAAACATATTTAGCATTTAAGATGATTAGACGTGAAAGCTTATCAATTATAGGAGGAATGGGCTTGTCCATAAGCGAACCAAAGGACGATAAATTTTCCAGCTTATCGGAAATTTGTTTATTCTCGTAAATATCAGCTTTAGCTATTAAAAATTTTATCCTTACCCCCTCCCCCTCCAGTGCATACAATATATCACTATATGAAGGAAAAATAATAAAAAAATTTTTATAAAAATTTAACAGAGCCAAAAGTCTATAACAAGTGGAACATGGCGAAAGAACCCAGCTAATAGTGCTTCCTCTCTAGAGGAAAGGCATGGCTATCTTGCACGGCAATGGCAACAATAAAATTTAAAATATATACATATATATATAGCATTTTGCATGTAATCAAAAAATATATAACTATCTTCGGCTCTAATGGCGTCTTCCCTGTGCTCTAGAAACGGCAAGATCCAGGAATATTTTTGAAATGGAACCGGAACTTTTTCTAACGAATTTTGAGCGTTGCGTTTTTTGATTAAAACGGATAAATTTCGCTTAAAAAGGGGACTAATCTAAAGCGGTATTTAAAATCGATATTAAAATATTTTGAATATGGGATATCCAAATATAGGTAAGCAAGGCTTTGTCAGAACCAGCCCGTGATCAATTTAAAAAAAGTATTCAGGCTGGCCAGTGATATTTTTGCCGGATCCGATAAATATTTTATTTAAAAAGAAACGCCTAAATCGTTACCTTGCGAAAAAAAGGATTGCGTTCGCTATTCAAAAAAGTGACGCGTTACTTAAGAAATACTAATATTATTTTATTTCTTCTCCATAGATAATTAACGACAATTGAGTTTCATAACTGATCAGATAAACAAGATCGAGCTTTCGATATGCTAAACACACGTTATATCGGCGCAGATGATGGAAAAATTGTTTAATTAATAAATAAAAAAATTCCCCGTAAAAATAAATTTGAAATATTCTAGATTTTTTTAAAAAAAATTTAAATTCCGAGTCGACAAAGATATTTTGCATAGATTGCCCAACTTGGCCCGAAAAAAATATTCTTTCGAGCTGCCAGGCCCACTGTAATAAACAAAAACGACAAAATATTGATTATTTATTTTGAGGATACTTTTTAAAATTATAAATAAGAATGCATACTGACTAATATTACATACAATATAATAATTTCGAGTCATTTTATAGAAAGGCGATTTCTGTTCAAATTATAATTATGGCAATAATCTGATAGAAAAACATAACCGCGATCACGATTTCGCATAAAAACGAGTATATAATTACCGGTTTTTCTTTAAATTTTATTTTTTAAACCAAATTAAAATGATTATTCTTTTCGATCATTAAACTCCTAAACTTATCACTCTTTTTATCGTATTTTGTAATGCTTTCATTTACAAAGTAAACTTTAAAAGCACTAGGAAAAATTAAAATGAATCTTGATATTTGGCGTCACATTTCTCTTTAAAAAATATTTTTTTAAAAAGTTCAGTTTTAATTTTTTAAAGCGATGTATGATATATTAATAGTTTTTTTAAAAAAAAACACCTTGTTCTTTCTCACCAAAAAAATAAAATATAATATGCATGCTCTAGATGTAAAGTGGGATAAAGATCAATCGTTTAAACTTAATATTTATTTTATAGAATACTCTTTATTATACACGGTAATATTTGTTTAATTTAATAATTTAATGTGATTATGTAATGTAATGTATATTATATTTTAATTACATTTTCATTTTCATGAGAGAAATCAAACATTTTTCTATAAACGTTGTGAACCTTATTAAATAAATCAAAAAGAGAATGGAAATTTTGAGAATCTGAATGAGGCGATGGATTGAACGTTCCATTTACCGATCTATTTTTGTTTAAATAAATGAATTAAAATTATAAATGTTTTAAAAGAAAAAAATAAGGTTAAATATATTTTATAAAAATATATACTGATTAACGTAAAATCCTCTAACGCAAGCCGTTATGTGAAATTCTTTATCCTCTAACGTGATCACTGTTATGTAGGCTAAGTCTCCTTTTGTTATAATTTGAAAGATAGAAAATATTTATGTATAAAATGATAATTTTTAAAAAGAGGTATATATATTTACCCTTCATTTTGCGAGGGCCAGGCGGAGGGTTCCAGTGGTTGAAGGCTAAAGACTTCAAGCAAAGTATAGCCTTTTAAAAAAAACATTGTATTATTTACATATATAAAGAAAGATTTCCACGGATATTTGGGAAACAAGATCCTTATAAATTAATCGATAAGATGTTTTATAAATCGTAAAAACGATTTTAAGAGAGCACCAAGAAATGAAATTTTAATAAACACCAAAAAATTGATTTATTTGACTAAATCAGGATAATTTTTGATTTAAATCTAATGTTATATAAAATAAATATAATTATTATGCCTGGAAAAAAAACTACCCCTGAGGCAAAGTAATTCGTGGAATATACACTAATTTTAATATGGTATTTAAGCATAAACCATTCATGGCTAAATTAGCAAGATTGAATTGACTAAAAAAAATATATTATCAAAATTTTATATATCTAATATTTTCCCATTCACAAGAATTTAATATATTCTAAGTTTAAAAAAATAATTAAATTATAACATTATTATCAAAATATCGATCCAATATTTCTCAAACAGCGCATACTTATAAGCAGAGGTAAACTTTTGTTCAAAAATAAAAAATTCCAAGTTTTGAAATTTTCTTTTGAGAATGTTGAGAGAATTATCGTTCAAATTTTACCTAAAATTCAAAATCTATTATAAAAAGAGCTTTCTTTCCATCGTAGATAAATATTGATCTACTTTAAAAAAAAATCTTTAATTTTATTGGTCTTCGAAGATTTTTGTTAAACCCTGCTTATAAGTAGTCTTATTAAACGGCTCGATTTGTTTTATAATTCCTGGCTTTTGAATGTTGGAGAATCTTTATCAAATGTTTCCAATCCTTTACTCCCTCCAGATTCGATTGAAATCCCAAATTCATTATTAGAAAATTCATTAATCAATTCAATAAATGAAGACATACAAATATCTGATATTAACCTATTTTCAAAAAAAATTATATTAACCACTAAAAATAACATAGCCCTAAATTTAAATAACGAAATTATTCAAAAACTACCAGGAAATTCTAAGATATATTTTAGCGCTGATTCTATACAAACAGATAATCCTGAGGATTTACTTAATTTCCCCATTGAATTTCTTCATTCTCAAACCCCATCAGGAATGCCTCCTCATATTTTAAATCTTAAAGTTGGGACAATAATAATGCTTCTTCGTAACATGAATCCCAGCAGAGGCTTATGCAATGGGACACGACTTCTTATCAAAAATTTACATGATAATTTCATAGATTCTAAAATATTATCAGGGACGCATAATGGCCATCGCGTTATATTATATTTTTTTATATGGTTACAAATGTATATGTGTTGGAACCCCATAATCGTTAAGTCTTAAGGTATACACAATTATTATATTTTCTTATAATTCATATCTTTGTCTCTTTTTTTCTATTTCTTCCTTCTTTTATTCATTCTTTTTTTCATTTCTTTGCTCCCCTAAAATCCATCTCCTACCTTCACGCGGTGGGGAGTGAACAGAAATGCTGACTAACAGGAGCTCTGGTGGATAATGTAGTATTTGGGGTTCCAATAAGAGACATTGTTTCCATGTAATAAATCTTAATTATTGGGTAAAATTTTCTTTTATCTTTCAAATGTGAGCAAGGTGCATATTTGTGTCCTTTATTGACAATAAAGAAAATGTCTCAAGCACCGGGATGCCTCGACTATATTTAAGAACCTGGGAGCCCTAATATCTATCATCCTTTCATAGATTGAGTTTTTAAAGATATAAAAATAGTTATAAAGGAGAAAATTCTAATTCCCCGTCATTCTTGACGGGTTATTAGCTAGTGTACAAATAAAATATTTATTTTAAAAAATCGTTATTTCAAACCTTCGACGATTTTAAGCAAAGAATTGTCTATTAGGTTTTGAAAGGTTTTCAGCTCCGAAAACTGGTCTAGAGTAGTTCCTTGGAATTGCAATGAGAAACATGTGCGATGAAAGGTCTCCTCTCTATCCATCAAAACTTGATGAATTTCTTGAACCATCTCATTAGGCGTTACCTTATTCGAACAAAAATTTTTTTTTTATTTAATATAAAGGTTTTTAATTTATCACATATCTAATAAAATAGAATAAGTGTGGTCAATGACGTATCCAGAGCGGTTTTCAAATAGGGAGTGGTTTGTAGGGAAGGCCATTATGTAGGAATAAGCTCCAATATTTAAAAAATGGGTTCTGTTGGTTGCATTTTTCCAAATATTTTTTAAAAAAATATTTAACCTGCAGCTCAATGTACTCCGAATTAGTGTATTGAATATTTATACTGAACACGTGATCTTGCACCATAATAACCTCCTATGTATCCTTTTTAGAAATTGGGATACTGTCTATCGTTGATAATATATTCGAATTTCGTTTGCTTGTAGCGATAGATTTTAAGGCGCCATCTCTGGGGGGTGGTGACGATGTCAGCATTGAAAGGTCGTTGAGAAGCGTTTTACAGATGTCCATCATGGTTTGGATGGCGAGTCATATTATTCAAAAGATTATGGTGATTATTCAAAATGATTGATAGCTTTTGTTGACCAACAAAATTTATATAATGAATGATGAGGGAAATAAATTTTTAAAAAAATCATGAAAGAATAAAATTAGTATTTTTTTTTCCTTTCATTCTATTCGGCATCATCAAACTGTTCCATTCTTTTTTAAAAAAGAGAGAAATATCATAAACGAAATTTTGCAAATGGATTAGGTTATAGTAGTATTTTTTTTATTAAAATATTAAAATTCAACAATTTGAAAAAACTTTTAAAAATACTTATTTTGTAAATAATTATATTATTATTATTTTAAATAAAATAGTTTGAAATAATTCATTTTTTTTCATAAATATTTAAAATATTATCGATTTTGAATAAGATTAGAAAAGCGAAATACCAATACCGCCATAAAATTCGCGGCATATTGTAAATATTTCATTTTAGTTATACCATTCAGCCTTTATAACACATTTCGTTTTTTCTCATTTTAGTTATACCATCCAGCCTTTATAATACATTTCGTTTTTTTCTATAGGAAATAAGTTCATATCTAGTAAAAATGTAATATCATAACCTATTATATATTAATTAATGAGAGCTGATAAGATATCCAAAATGTTTAAATTTTGCGTTTCAATTTAATAACTATCTTTATAATTGTAACTAGCAATTAACTTCCATTTTATTATCCTCGAATTTAAGATGAAAGAAAGAAAGAGAGCACATACATGCTCTGGAGGAGAATGAAAATCATGTTTCTAATTTCATCGCTTAAATTCAATTATAAGCTTTATTCAATAAATATGGTAAAAATTTAAGGAAAAAAACGAAAGGAAGAGAAGCTATTTAGTTAAGAATTTTTTTTTACAAAACAAAAAAACCAACAAAAGACTTTCAACCTAGTGGATCTAAGATCTTGATTCGTGAGGGCGGGGGTAGGCAGGGAGGTTAAAAAGCATAAATATTTTAAATAAAACTTAAAAAATCCCATTTATTATGTTTTAAAATCTTTAAAAAAAATTGAAATGTTGCGATTAAATATGCCACTGTTTTTAACCAGAGTTGTTAAAGTAGCGCGCTATCTTTTTTGGTAGCTATAGCTAATAGCCGCTACTTTTTTTAAATTATTTAATTTTTTAGCGCGCTACTTTTAAAAAATATAATGAATGTAAGTATAAACTTAAAAATTTAAATATAATATCATAATTAATTATTTTTTATAATTTATTATTTAATTTTGAAATTTAAATATATTTTCAATTTTTAATTTATATTTTCAATCTGTGTTAATAATCTAAAATGGCATCGTCCATGGATATCCAAATCCTTGAAAGTGATTCAGATATGGAAGATTCAATGGAAGAAAATGTATTTAATAGCTCTAATAACGTTTTTCCATTCCCTAAATTTGAAAAATTTTTTAAAATAAATATTAAAACAAAATTTGGATTCAAATTCATGTGCTTAAAATGTAAAAAAAATATATCATCAAATCAATCGAGTAGCTATAACCTGAAGAAACACCTAAAGGTAAATTGTTATTTTTACATTATAATATTATTTATTTTATTAGACTGTTCACGCCAATTGCTATAAGGAAATAGAGAAACATATAAAAAATTTTGGTATAGGAGAATCTTCATTCAAAAAGACAAATACTATCCAAACCAAATTAACTGGTAATAAACATGCCAATATTTCACAAAAATTGGCTGATAAAGTTATTGTTGATTTTATTATTGACACAGTTCAGCCAGTGTCTTTGGTTGATAATCCATCATTTACTCTGATGATTAAAACTTTATCCCCTGGCACAACAGTTTTATGTCGCCAGACACTTATGAATAAAATAGCCGACAACTTCAAATTGATGAAAGATGCTCTAATAGTAGAGTTATCAGATATATCTTATGTATGTACCACGGCAGATAGTTGGACACATAACAGAAGGTAAAAACTTATTTATATTTATAAATTGATCTGATTAAATATTTTTAGAGCTTATTTGGGAATCACAGGCCATTGGTTAGACCCTAGGACTTTTTAAAAAGAAGATCTGTAGCCTTATCCCTTAAAAGGATTATAGGATGCCAGACATATGACGTACTTGCAAATAAAATTATTGACATCCACAAGTCTTTTAGGATTCATAATAAAGTTTGCAAGATGGTTACTGATAATGGGTCTAACTACCTGAAGGCATTTAGGTTATATCACAAATTTATTTATAATATTTATTTTAAGTTATGATTTTTATCAGAATGGAATGGTTATTATTTAATCTATAAAATATTTAGTATTTTAATATTTCACATTATTTATAGAATTTTTATTAACTAAATACACACATATTTTAGTAATATTATGATTATCATAATTTATATCAAATTATAAATAAGATAGGCTAATGGCGAAGCTGAATAATCTTACTCCAACAAACATAGATTGCCGAGTATCTACCACGAAGACATCCTCAAATAATTTTTTTGAAATTAAAGATGATTTAATAGAAAATCCAATTGATCTTTTTGTTTTTTTTCAATCAAAAAATATTGAAATGAATATTTTTGATAATATTTCATATATTAAAAATTTATATATAAAATTTAATACCCCCTTGCCCTCAAGTGCTAGTGTCGAGAGATTATTTAGTAAAGCAAAGCTTATACTTTCTGATCGTCGCTCTAGACTTGGGGATGATAATATTGAAATGATATTATTATTAAAATGCAACAAATTAAAATAAATATTTATTTATATTGCTTATTTTTTTATAATTTAAACTAACTATATTTTTATATTTATAAATGTTGATTTTTATATATTATTTATTATACATTTACATTATAAGCAAATAAATTTTTTTTTATAAAAAAAGTAGCTAATAGCGCGCTACTTTTTTTGACAAATAGCTATTACGGTAGCGCGCTACTTTTAAAAATAGCGTTTAACAACTCTGTTTTTAAACAGTATATTATCAACTCAACAAATGCACATTAATTGAATCATAGTTAATAAATCTTCAGCAAAAAACTAAGCCTTTTCGAGAAGCATTAACCCTATATATCTTTTGACAAATAATTTGATACATAAAATTCTAAAACTCGGAATTTATATATTATGTCGCGTAAAAAAGTAAGGTAGTTTAAAACTATTTTTTTAAATTATATAAAAATAATAAAAAGGAAGTATTAACGTAAACTATTTTTATTTTTTAAAGCATGATGAAATTGGGAAAATAATTTCTCTCAAAAAAAATAAATAATATGATATAAAAATAATGATAATAAAAAAAACATTGTATATTTGCAAAATTTTATTTATCAAATAAACACATTTCCTGCCCTTCCCTTAATAATTAATTTGCTTTGTTTACATTTATCATATATGAAGTGACTTTAATTTTAAATTGCCAAAAATAGTATTATTAAAAAATAAAATATGAGATGATTGGTGGAATGGAGTGCTCAAGGGGGGCTTGGCATTTTTATTGTCATAATCAAAATCAAAAAATGCTTTTATATTATTTATTTTATTATTCTATTATTTAAACAAAAATATATATTTTTAGAATCTTATCACAAGGCTATAAAAATAAAAATGAACTTTACTCTTTTTTAGAGATATTATTATTATACCCAATTCGGCCCAGTCTAAAATTATTTTCAACCGAGCCTGCCTGGCTCATAAAATATATTTGGTACAACCGGCCCCTTATGTTCTTTTATGAAGGAAAACGTAAAACATTTTCGGGCTGGACCGATTTTTAACCCAAACTTTCCTCATGTCTAGTGTGCCTTTATTAATGTGTCCTTAAGAACAATATTGGTAGTCTAAGCTGGGGCGTTTAAAGAAAACCGTCGCTGACACTTGATAAATTATTGGTAAGTCACTGAAACTCGGGGAAATTTTTAATATAATTTATTTTTTTTTATTAAAAAATATTAAATATGCGGTCGACTGGATAGTGGAAACTTTTTGATGTAATAATAATTCATCATTGCTCAAAAAAAAGTAATTGCATATTTTTTCAATAATTTTAATTTAACGTATAATATTTTTTTAAATTTAACAAATATTTTTCCCTTTTTTATGGATTACATAAATTTTACCGAGTTCATAATTTCATATACAAAAATCTCTATTAAATCACATGTAACATCACGAAAATAGAGAAAAATGCAGCATCTTATAGAGTAAGATGCTCAACATGTTACATGTTCAAGCAGCTATTCTATATAGAAGGGTTAATATTATATTAATTTTTAAATTTTATTATATTAATTACGCAGTACGCACTATATTTGAAAATATTAATCTTCATGTGAAAAAATTTATTCATCTATTATATCATTTTGTGTCCAGGACTTCTCTAAGTGACAGTCTTCGTTTAATAGACTAGGCACAAAGTACTATTGGAAAATGGTAAAATATATCTAAAATTTTTCAATAGTTTTTTTAGGTATGCAATATTTAGAAAAATACATACACAAGCCATTTCTTAAAAAAATAGGAGGCCCTGGGCATATGATCGAAATAGATGAACGCCATATTTTTAAAAAGAAAAATAACATAGGGAAGATTTTAAAATCAAATGCCATTTGAGTTGTAGATGGGATATCAAGAAATGATAAGAAATTTTTTATTGCTGAAACTGGAAAAATAGATAAAGGGACCCTTCTGGGTATAATCAGTAAGAACGACCATACTGATTCAACAATAATGACGGACAAATGAAAGGGGTAAATTAAATATTCATATATCTTAAAATTTAATATTTTTCCAAGTTATAACAATCTTAATGAACATGGATATATGCTCATTACTCGGTCAAATCTAAAATAGCAGTCCTAGCGCGAAGATTGTGTTGCCTCTTTACACAATGATTTAAGTTATCAATGGGTTACTTGACTTTTTAATCTGTGAAAAAGTTCAGAGATAGGGTTTTTTATACTCCTTCCCAAAAGTAAAAAAAATAAACCATATATTTTAAGTCAGAAAAAATTAATTCGATTTATATTAAAGAATTTATGTGGAAATTTAGCATAAATATATTTATTTTTAAAACCTAAATTAGAGTACTAATTTTACAGGTGTCAAACGATTTGCTTTTTGTTTTATAAATTTTGCCTTATAATATAATTATTATCCCGGTATTTATATTGACATTTGGATAAAATTGTAAAAACTTTTACAACCTATGCTAATCTAATTACAATTATTTCGCCCTATTGGAGCCCTCCTGACTAGATTGGTCTTCCATTTTCCAACAAACTGTCACAGAGTGGGGCTACGATCCATATAATCTTGTCTTAAGGTAAAATTTAAGATGTTATGGGC
>NC_088779.1:23601060-23608668 GCF_954871325.1 Gordionus sp. m RMFG-2023 | reverse complement strand
AATCGATGTTTTTCAAATATATAAATTCATATAAAAATCAATTCAATTAATTTTTTAATTATTTTCATTGCACATATTATAATCATCGCTGCCGATCAAGTAGTTATACGAAATAAAAGGCATATTAATAATTTTAATGCCAAGCAAATTTTTTATGGCAGAGTTTTTTTTTAAAGTTTCTTTTTTGCGATTTTTTTGACAGGAAATTAGTTTTAACCTAGGAGACAAAAAATTATAAAAAGTATGATATTGTCTCTTCATTGGCTAGAGATATAAGGGAGAAGTGTAGAATTCCCTAAAAAACAATTTATTCATAAATTTCTTACACTTTTTATTTAGACCCGGTCCCTAAAATATTTGGAATGGTTAATTTGGCTCTGGTTGCTCCTAATGCTGTTAATCGGTAACATTTTCCCAAATCTGGATCGTTATTTTTAACTCCGACTCAAGATTCGGAAAGTTTTTTCTACCTTGACCTGAGTCAAAGCCGAAAAACCAACTCCGCACAAAATCTGGATCTTTTTTTCGACTCTGACTCAAAGTTCGGGTCGTTTTTACGACTTCTACTCTGTGGTCTGTTTTTTCTATTCAATCTAAAATTTGGGTCGTTTTTTTTTCATCTTACCTAAAATATAGTTTGTTTTTTTTTGATCAAGAGCCTACTAGAGTCTATTCCAATAAATATAATAATGAATAACATTTAGATATTATAATTATGGTTTGGAAAAGTTAATGCTGTTTTAATTATGAGGCTAACTCACTAATTGATCATCTTGGGTGGTCCTAGATCTTGAGAGATCTAATTAAAACTTCAGCGAAGATGAACCAAAGAAAAGTGAAAATTGTAATATTCTTAACTTTCCAAAACTTTTTTAAATTTTTTTTAACAAATGGGAACATATTTTGTAAACATATTAAATTAAAATTCCAGCGAAGACGAACCATAGAAAAGTGACAATTGTCATACTCGTCATTTTATAATTTTTTTCAAGTATTGATAAAAATATAAATTGTAAATATGTTGAATTAAAATGTCAATGAAGATATAACATAGAAAGGACAATTGTCATAATCGTTTTTAAACTCTTATGAAGCAAATAGGTAAAATTATAAGTTGCATGTATTTTCAATGATATAATTTAGAAAAGTGTCAATTGTCAGGTTCCTTATTTTTCTTACATTTTTTGAAATTTGATAACGAAATTAGGTAAAATAGAATTGTAAACATGTTAAATTAAAATTTCAGTTACCATAGAAAAGTGACAATTGTCATAATTGTTATTTTTAACTTTTTTGAAACAATTGGGTATATAAATTGTAAACTTGTTAAAATAAAATTTCAATTAAGATGTACTGACAATTGTCATAATAGTTATTTTAAATTTTTTTAAAGTAAATGTAAAAATATATACTGTAAAATAAAATTTCAATGAAGAACCATAGAAAAATGAAAATTATCATATTCCTTATTTTTTTAGTTTGAACTTATTTTAAGCAAATGGGTAAAAATAGAAATTGTAAACATGTTAAGATGAACCATAAAAAATGCATCTTAAGAAAACTAAAAGGGAATATATGTTCATTGATATAAAAAATATTAATTTAAAAAAATGTAATTCGCACGTGCACAATTAGTTGGAAGGATCATATTTTCTGATGAATATTTACTTTTTATAAATATTTTTTTAAGGAATAAGCCTGCTAATCCATACGGTCCATTAATTATTAAATTAACGATAAAAAATTTTTTTCACATATTAATTATTTAGTCATAAATTAATTTTTTAAGATTATCTTTTAATATGATTTTATGTAACATCATTGATGCGCACAATTATTTTTAAGCAAATAAATTTATTTAGATTTTTTTAAAAAAATAATTTTATAGATATTTTTTTCAGTAAATGCTCGTTTTATATGAGAATTTGTTCGAATGAACGGTAAAATTAAAGGTATTGACATTTTTTCATGTGACGAGAACAAAATATATAAAAATTAGTGTTGTAAACGAACGCGTTCAAAATGAACTTTGAAAAAAAAGTGATGAACGGTGTTCCTTTTTTTTGACGAACTTTGAACGGGAACGCGTTCCTTTTCTTTGATGAACGCGTTCAATTTTACGTTCGTTCAATTTTAAAAACACTTTTAATTTTTATTTATTTGAAAAATTAATATTAATCCGCATTTTTTAACAAAAAAGTCTTATATTTTTATTTTTTGAAAAATTAATATTTAATCCAATTTTTTAACAAAAAAGTCTTATATTTTTTAATCGGCTGTTTTTACTTTTTCCTCTTTCATATTGCAATTAACGTACCATAACGTGCTACTGCTAGAGAAGATACGATTAAAGTTTATTAATTTGAATATTTTATATTTTAATTTAATAGATTAGCATTTGCATGGATATAAATATTTCATCATCAGATTCTGAAAATCAAAATTCAATATTAGCTGAATTAGAATTACCATGACCCAAATATCAAAAATATTTCACTGTTTTAAAATTAATTCCGAGATATCATTTTTTTGACGAGGAAGAAGAGGGCAGATTGAAGGATGATAACATAGCTCAATTTTTTGAGACAATGGATAAAACATTAAATGTTTTTAATAAATTCCCCCTTTTAAAAGAATTGTTTATCAAGTATAACACCGCAATCCCTTCATCTGCCCCTGTTGAGCGAGTTTTTAGTATAGCTAACGCTGTATTAACTGCCAAGCGTTCATACCTATCAGATGAAAATTTTGAAAAGCAATTATTATTAAAAATTAATAAGAAAATTTTTTATAAATTTATTTTTTTATCGCTCTATTATATTGTATTTATAATTATATTATCAAAATAAAACTATTATTTTTTATCATGGCTAATATATTGTGTTGAAAAATATAAGGCATTTATTTATATTAAATTAAATTTAAAAAAAAATTTATCATAAAATTTTGAACGCATGAACGCGTTCATGAACTTGAACGCGTTCCTTTTTTTGAATTTGAACGTGAACGTAAACGCGTTCAATTTTTGTCAATGAACGTTGAACGCGAACGCGTTCGATTTTTTTAAAAATGTTTACAGCACTAATAAAAATATGTTTTTTTTGTGCTCTCATAATAGGGGTTTCTTTTTGAAAACAATGGCAAAACCTGTATATTTGGATAGTTTATAATCGTACAATTTATATTTATTATTTACACTTTATATGTTAACTATTTATATTTGTAAACAAACTTTTATGTGTATGAAACATCTTATAATTAACGACTTTCACATAGTTTAACCCCCAATTGGTGTTTTTTTAAATATCGCAAATATTCTTTAAAGACCAATATATTCTCACATTGTCCTAAACATTAATTGCTACCATGTGTTTTGGTCTATTTCTAAACCTTCGGATTGGTTGTATTAAATTTACACATATTTTACCCCGCGATATCGAGTACACACTTTGTGATTAACTGTTAAATATGTGATTTGAAATGGTAAAAAAGGACGAAGATTTCTTATGTAGAGGTGTATATAAATTACTTTAATATTTTTTGACAGATTTAGCTAACTTTTTTTATCCAATATGATAAATTTAAGGAACTCCTACCAAAAACACCAAGTGTATTGGTGACAAGTGGGATAAAATTTACGTTAGCTATGTTAAATATTTGTTAAATTCCAAGTGCTGAATTGAAGTTTATGGTAAATTGTTCCCCAGATGTTATTATATATTTTTTTTAAATATATTTTAAAAAAAAAATTTTAATTTTTTTAAAAAATAATTATACGCCAACTTGCGGATTTAATATTATAGAATTATATATTTTCTTTCAAATGATTTTTGTATAATTATATTAAAAGATTTAAACCATCTATTAATTAATTAAAGGTAATAAAATTAATAATTTGCATGACTTTATTATTGAATAAATCTAGTAATTTTATTTTAATAATTTGTTTATATCATAAGAAAATAAATCTTATATCTAAATATTTATAATTTACCTTATTTTATGCCTAAAATTTAAACCACAACTTTTTTATATTCAAAAATCAGCGTAAAAATGAATGAATATTTAATTTAATAATAAAAAATTTTTTTTGCGATTTTGTTTAAAGGCGAAAGGAAGTAAAATTATCTGTTTAATTTTTGTTTGTTCCTCTTTTTATTGTATAATTTTAATAATAAACACTTATTTTACAGTAATAATAACATAAAGAAATAATATTTATTTACAATTAATTTTTCTTCCGTTCAATTTTTTCTTTATTTTAAGTAAAATATTAGCTTACTATGTTGTGAAGATTTAATGAAACATATTGACGATTAAATTAAAACCCATCCATATAAAATTATACTTTGCAAAAATAATTAAAATATAGACAAAGAAAACGAATCCCGGAAAAAAAACCCCTGGAAAAAAAACCCCGGAAAAAAACCCCCGGAAAATAAACCCCCGGAAAATAAACCCCCAGGAAAAAAAACCCCCGGAAAATAAACCCCAGGAAAAAAAACCCCCGGAAAAAAATTCCCCAATAATTTTTTTTTCATTTTTATAGAATTTACTTAAGACCGGTCTACTCTTCATAAAAAAATTCTTAAATAAGAAAAACTGATGTTTAAATTGGTACTGGGAAAAAATGCCTCAGTAAAATAACTATGTATTGTAAAAAAAATTTCCTATAGTAAAAATACAATACCATCTTTAAATATGATATTAAATAGACTAAATTTGACAAAACTTAGAAATAAGAAATGTTTATTTTATTGGTAAATCATGATTATGTATATATAATTTTATAATTTATAATAATAATTATATTGGTTGACATCGAATATTGAAGGATATCGCTCTTATAAAATCCGGAAGGCTTCGCACCCCATCACGGTATTCTTCGCAAAGTTTCTTTAGCCGAATCTGGTTGTTAGAACTCTGCGATTTTGTTTTAGATGTCCAACTACCTACGCGCCATCTTTCAAGTTTGGTTTCGTCGGCAGCCACCTCGCATTTCATTTTTTTAATGAGTACCCAGATTGATGGGTGTTTATAACCAACCAGATTAGAAAAACGATGATTCCAACCTTCGCATTGATTATTTGTTCGTTCTTCATCTGAGAGAGTACTCTGATTCACGTTCCAGGTTTCTGGAGGAAATCGAGGCTCAATTCGACGTGTTTGGGATTGAGAATTGCTTCTCATGACATTCCTTGATACTCCATTGACATAATTTTTATCAAAATAATCGAGAATGTCCTTACCATTGCTCGGAGTAACTGATCTAAGGAATGTCATTGCATATTCCATATCACATAACGGAACGAATGCTAAGCCGTCCATCATGCCACAAAAAAAACTTAGAGTTTCATCCGTCCTATATTCGCTTTCCAGACCCAGCTTCTGAATTTTTCTATGTGTACTTTGACACAAATGGTAAAAACATCCTCTAATTACGATGTGATCCCCTAATTGAAAAAATAAATATAAATTATTAAACATATTAATAATCATACCAATGATACTCTTAACCGCGGTCATAGCAGACATTTCGAAATCCATGTATATATATAATGGATCAGGAAATAAATCCCTTTCCTGACATTTAGACATTATTGTTTGAAATTTTATTTCATATGTACTTTGAGTTTTTTTCTGGAGTACACAATAAACCGCTGTAATAAAAATATTGTTTATTGCTTAATCACATATAATTGTAGAAAATTTTTTGGGGACATGGCAAAATTACCATCCATATACCACTCTGTCCTATTAGATATTAGATTCAAGGAATCATCTGTTGCGAACATTATTATGCGTTCTTCAGCTTGTGGGCCATTATCAAATAATAAAAATCGTTTTGAGTTCTGGGAGCCACAATTTGCCCAATCACCTATAATATTTAAATTTTTATGAAAATATAATTATATTTAAAGTAATACCTTCAATAACTAGGTCTTCCAAATTCTCAAGATTTGAAGGGTGTTGCATTGCTTTGTGATTCCTTAGAGTTCTTTTTATAGAATCTTCCGATAACATATGCGACTGAACTCTTTGGTCTAATTTTACAATTTCCTCTGCATAAATTTGAAGAGGTTTTGCCAAAGAGTCTGCACATCGCTTCTTCATGTTAGCAATGGATTTCATTGCTACTAGTCCATCAATATTTGATGGATGATTATGAGCTGTATCAAGAACCGGGTCTTGATTATCGAGTGTTGAAAAAAGTATTGCTCGGCATTTAAAAGAAGAATACTTTGAGCAGCGCCATCTAATCTTGTTTGAGCATTTTTTATGTATGGTATAAGAATAACCTTCAAATATGAGCTTTCCAGGATGAATAAGATCCATTAAATTTTTTTTATAAAATATAAATTTTATGAATAAAATATTTTTGTAAATTTAATTTTTTTTTATAAAATATAAATTTTATGAATAAAATATTTTTGTAAATTTAAATTTTTTTATAAAATATAAATTTTATGAATAAAATATTTTTGTAAATTTAATTTTTTTTTGTCTTTTATATACGGCATAAAGATCCAAATTATTATTGTTTAATTTAATAAATAAATACCAATTATAGCGTTTTTAATTTATAAACAATTTTTATTCTTTTGATTAAAAATACATTTTATAACAATACATTTTAATATCTGTTCATTTAACTAGTTGCTGCATTAATATTTATTAACTTGCAATTGTCTAAAAACCAATTATAGCGTTTTTAATTTATAAACAATTTTTATTCTTTTGATTAAAAATACATTTTAAAACAATACCAATCATAGCGTTTTTAATTAATAAACAATTTTTATTCTTTTGATTAAAAATACATTTTAAAACTTTTAATAAGCTAAAAACTAAAGGTAGTTGCATATCAATGAGGTGAGAAATCATGAATAAATTAAAATTATCACATTTATTCAAAATACCAAATGCAAAAAAATTGAGTATTTTCCATTTGCATTTTAATGGTTTCAACTGAATTAAATTGTATATTGGGTGAATGTATATTTGTTTCTATTATAATAAATCACGAATTTATTTCAATATTCATCTTTTAAATATGCATGAATTAAGTTTCAATTTCTTTATATACTGGCTGCTAACAACCAATCAGGTTATATATAGATGTATTTCTAAAAATTGATTATCTGCTTAAATAAATTTGTATTTTAAAAAAAATACATTACGTTTTAAGTATCAATAGTAAATATAAATAACCCATCATATTGGGGGTAAATTTGGATGGTGCATCATATTCATAGGAGACACACCAACTCCAGCAAGATCCATGACAGTAAGAGGAGGTGGGGGTGGAGGAAGCATGAATGGTCTATAAGCAAAAATTTGATGAGGTCATAATATTTTTAACAAATTATTAACTTGCAATTGTATATATACCAATTCAATATAAATTATTGCTAGAATATACTTAAATATGAGAGTGTATAAAAATAATCTCAAGGAGTTTTTTTCCGGGGGTTTTATTTCCTGGGGGTTTTTTTTCCGGGGGTTTTATTTCCTGGGGGTTTTTTTCCGGGGGTTTTTTTTCCGGGGGTTTTTTTCCGGGGTTTTTTTCCGAGGTTTTTTTTTCCAGGGGTTTTTTTTCCTATTACC